>NW_007578756.1:218443-224704 GCF_000690725.1 Stegastes partitus
TTCCTGTTTTTTTGTGTTGTGCTTTGAAATATTTTTGTTACCTGATCTGAGCCCCCGTGTTCTGCTGCTCATTTCTGATCAGAGTCTGAATTCATGTCTGTCAATAAATACCACCTTATGTTAAAAAATCCAAACTATCCCTGTTAGTGTGCTCTAAAGAATAGTCTGTGATTATTCAGGTTTCAATTGCCCCTAATTAAATAAGTAAAATTAAAAATCTCTAATGATGACAATGAAATGAAAGGAGTCTTACCTCTGAATGAATTCCAGAGTACAAGCTGCCTCTTCTTGATATTGAAGGTTGAATATATAGTAGATTGCAAACACAGCAGCCAGTCCCGTCAAAAAGGATGGTGTGATGCCCTCACATATTACACGACCCTCCAGAGTGACCATCCAGCGTGCAATAGTGACTTGCCCTGTTCCACCTGAAACTTCCAAGTAATACTAACATCAGCAACATCATTTACTTTATGTACACATCTATAAAGTCTCAGAACAATGACCAGTCTGATATATGAAACAATGAAAATGAAAAGCTTACCAAGCAGTATCAGACGAGGGCTTGCAGGAGGAGTGAGGGTTGCCTCAATGTCAGCTGCGGAGGCAGACACCTGTAAAGAACAAAAACATCCATATTATGAAAAAATAAACAATCACTAGGTGAGAATAACCTTTACCTGCTGTAAAAAAAATAGATATGGCATTCAGCATTTAAAACACATGGCAAGAATATAAACTTACATCTGCAAGAAGGACCAGTCCTGTTAGCTTCTCTCCAAAGTGTGCCATGAGCAGCTGCACAATGCAAAGTGCCATCTCTGTATCTTCACTATTAGAGAGGACATCTTTGACATCTTTGTTTGTAGGTTTTTCCCTGAAGTATTCTGTGATGGCTCTCCCACATTCCTCCATACTGAGTTCCAAGCTACGAAGCACATTGATGTCTGTAAGCAACTCAAAATGGGCGTAGATGTACCTCTGAATGAAAAGAAAAGGCCATTTGTTTTTCATATCTTCAATGTCAGGTGGTGGAAGTGCATTTATATGACGACGTTGTAGACAGAATGTGAGCTCCATTAGATTTTTGACCTCTGCTCTTTCAGCTCCACCTGAACCCTCCTGTCTGTAAATTTCCTCCAGTCTTTGGCGATGCTGCTCCACAGTCTCATTAGTTTCCTCTGGAGGGAGCTCTGGCTGAAACCTTGTACATCCGTAACTGTCGCTAGGGCCCCTCTTGTTTGTGGAACTGGATCTAGAGGCTCGGTGGTGTGTGTAGCGTCCTCCACGGTTCAAGTTCTCGATGCGGTTTTTCACTTGAATCAAAAGTGACGTATAACCTCCACCCAAAAGTGATCCATCCGGTGTCAGATCAGCAAAAGACTTTGGGTACTGTCTGATGATATTACGAACCACAGTGAAGCACTGTGAGCGAGTGGGATTGGCTTCATACCTCCTCATTTCATCTGTAAGTACTCTTATCATCTGGCGTCGTTCCACTGGTTTAGGTCTCTTGCCATCTACAATTGCAGAACGTATTTCCTGTGGCATTCGTTCCCATGGGACCTGGAATGTTTCTGGCCATGTTTTCAGTACTTGAGATGTGGAAGGTCTGCTGCTTGGATCGCTGTCTCCTGTCTGGCTTGAGAATAATGCAGTGGCCGACACATGTGATGTGCCAGAATGAGGTGGAGTGCCTGATGAATATGGAGACTCAGAGAGAGACGACACACTACTCATTGGTGAAGAAGTTGGAAGAGATTGGACATCCAGCGTAACTATCTCGGTCTCTGAAACAACAAAATGAACAAAGATTTAGTATATTACTAATATGCTATATCAGTGTCACTGCAGACATCTGGCCAAATGTGGATTCAGAACTTAAATGGCCTTTGTTTTCCTGTCAAATTAGCTCGTCAAGACCATCCCCAGCAGAAACAGCCGACATTCTATGACAGAAAGATTTTGTCAGTCCATAAAAATGGAAGTGAATAACAACATGATTGTCATTAGCACTGTGGCTCTTCCAGATGTCATCAATCTGCTTTGCTACTGTGATTGGTTAAAATGTTCAGTTAATAAGTTGGGTGATATAACATTACTGATCTGATCAATGAAGCAATCAATGAGTAACAATGGACAAATATGGACAAAATAAGCACAGGATGATTTCTGTTATATTACAAATGGCCCCTGGTACAAGAATGTTTCTGGGTAAATTATGCACCAATTCTTTACATCTGTACTCCATTTTAGTACTAGTACATACAAGTAAAAGTACTGTATCATCATTTAAATGCCACACTGAATTAGACATATATTACCTAATTTGAAGGCATTCAGGAGTTTTCTGAGCTGAATGACAGGTAACAGATCGGCAATGTCTTCCTGCTGTACATATTTTAAATCTTCTTTTGACTCCAAACCAGAGCTCTGAAGCTTTGATATTATCTGCCACTGGCCCTCTTCAGAGAGATTTGGCAAGGTCTTGCAGATGATCTCTTTGATTTCCTCACTCAAGTTGGCCATTCTGGAATGAAGGGAGAGAATGGTGAAGAATTATCACTGGGGTGCCATGAACAGTGTACTCAGGCAAGGGGTAGTAATCTAGCAGATTCTCCTGATTAACACAACAATAGCTTCTCTGCATCACTGTAAGGCTATAGACACCCAAGTGAGGAAGGCGCATGGCATGGTATTTTTCAGCAACTAAATATACAGATGAATCCTTGTGAATGAGAACCACTTTGATTTTTCCGATTACCACCCCTTCGTCATCTTCATCGATCACAATGAACATGTTCTTTTTGTATTTTGTACCCTTCACAGTCACTTCATGGGCTATTATAGTGTTTACAGCCTCAAAATTATGATGTGCAACTGCATTTCTTATGTCATCATTGTAGTCACCTGAGAAAAACTGTGTCCCCTTCTCAGCAAAAACAGCTGGAGGGAAGAAGATGCCAGCACTCAGAAAGGCCTGCAGAAGTTGATGTCTCTCTGCAAGAGTAGCACATGGATTCTTAAAGTTACGTAGTTTTCTCAAACACTGCTTAAAATATGTGTGTTTGCTCTCGAATCTTAATGTCCATAGACGGATAAGTGGCCCAAACTGGACAATGAGCTCTGGATAATGACTGACATAATGATGTTTGGGCTTTAGTGGATGGTCAGGAAAGGCTTGCTTTCGACAATGCAAATATTCATCAGTCAGAACTCTTAGATAGGCTATCTGACCAGTTGAAATCGCTGGTGCACAAATGAGGTCCACAACTTCTCTAAGTTGTAAAACCAACTGCCATATTTCGTTGTCATCTGGATTTTGTATTTTGTCTCCAATCAAGACAGGCAACATTCTGAGCAAACACCAGTTTTGCACAGCATGCCCACCAAGTTTTCCAACCTCTGGATTAACCTCAGGAGGTTTGTCATTCGCATCCTTACCAAGATACTTAAACTGATTTATTTGCCGATTCAACTCAAGATAGCTGAACTGTTTATCCACCTTAACAAGATGGTTAATGTACAATGCCAAATCAGAGGATACAATACCTTCAAAAAGATCATGGCCAAGACATGGGGGTAACCCTGGTTGACATACATGGAAGTATGTGAGTGTATTAAACACAGAGTCAAATTTAACACCTCCACTTGATGAGGACTGTCCTTCACTGCTCTGAACATGATCATTGTAAGACTGTATTGTGCGGTTAGTGGCCTCGATAAGAGGATCTGCATTGAATGCTTCTCTGCTGATATCACAATATCTACAGAAGTGTAAACTCCTGCTAAAATTCTCAACAAAGCCTCCTATGTTATGTGAGCCTAGGTTGTCCCCTGCAATGGCACATAAAGTCCCTTTGTAGACCTTTCCATCAGACAGAGTAAGACCATTGAGCTCAAGGTCTTTCAGGTCACTAACCAGTGAGCCCATAATCAAGTGTTGACCAAAATACTTAAAGTCCTGTTCTTTACAGAGAAGAACAAGTTGCATGTGGTCAGCACTTGATCTACTGTGTGGCAGTAAATCAGCAAGAGTAAGATACACTGCAAGTATCTTGTGTTTTTTCTTTCCAGATCCCAGTGGGTTTACCACTTCAAATGCATCCTGATATAAAATCAAGCACAGTGATGAGCTGTCTGTCTGGAAGAACACATTTTCTGCAATATTTCTGCCATCCCACACATCTCGGAGAACATCCTTAGAACGGACACTGGAGTGTACTTGCTTATATTGTTCCTGAACTGGCTCACAATGAAAGAGAGATTCAATTGTTTGTTTAATAGGAACATACTGAGCGAAACACTCTTTGCCTGCCTCATTCTGACCTAGACAGATCTGAACTGGTTCAACATAATTGAAGCTGTTCTTGAAAACAGTTTTTCTTTTCTGGTCAGTTTTCAATGATTGGGTGTTGCACGCCCTAAAGAGATCCTCAGTTTTCAGGACATCAATTACATTGCTGGAGTCAGCTTCTGAAACCCCAAGTGTAACCAACTTTTCTTTCAGTTTGAAAAGCATATGGGACTGGCTTATATCATGAATTTCCTGAAAATCTTCAACAATTGTTTGAATGACAGAGGATGGAAGCAACAACTTTGCTTGCAATTTCAAATAAAACAGGGCTAGATTTCTGAAGAACTGGGGTTCATCTGCATTTTCTGCATAAATCTCTGATTGCTCTTCACCTGCATCAATGGGAGGATCAATATGCATATCAGACTGATTTTGTTCACTCTCGTGTGAGATGCCAGGATTCACAACTGAATCAACCAGATGTTCCTCAGCACCATTTTTATGCCTCCTACTCATGTGTGAGGTGAATGTGGATAAAACTGTAAAACTCTTGTCACAGTTTCTATAAGGGCAAGAAACTGCTTTTCCCTCACTGATGTGTGTTTTCAGATGAGAGTAAAAGGCCCTCAAGTTCTCACACCTTGCAGTGCAGAAGTCAACATGACATGTTAGTTCAACTAGACCACATAGTCTAGGCCTGACTACACATTTGTATTTATGTCTGTAAATGTGACTCTTAAAAGTGGAAAAGTTTTGAAAAGCCCGACAGCAATCTGGCAAAACACACTTGAAAGTTAAATTTGGTGTATTTTTATGAATTCTCATGTGCCTCACATAAACCAGTATTGTGGCACAGTTATGACTACAGACCTGACAGGGAAACATTGCTGCCAATGGAGCAAAACATGAAGTAACCTACATTGTTGTCAGACTTTTACTCCTGATTTTCATTTCCATTCTATCAACTTTCGAAATTAGTGCTGACTTAGCCAACTATATAATCAAACATATTATGCATTGATTTTAATTAGGCTAAAACATGTCAACAAGAACCCAGTATAATTGCTGGCTGCTTTTCTTTAAGTCAACACCTGTATCACAGCTCACACTGAAAATTCTCTTTGTTGGCTATGAAATCGATGAAAGAAATTAATGTTGTGATCTATGTAAACACTAACACTATCAGCTGGTTCTCCTCTCAAACACAAACCACCATACCACTTACAATTATTCCAACACCATTCTAAGTTAAGTTTGTAAGTGTATTTTTTTCATGGCATTAGCAGGTATCAACTCAAGAAAATTCACAGATGATTCCAAACGGTTTGCATTTGATTAAATACTTTTTCCAGCGGACCACTTTCCATCAGTCCAACAACCTACCAATTTATTGCTGCCTGTGTGTGCGTGTGGCTGTGTGGCGCGCAGGAGAGCAACTAACGTACCAAAGACAGACAATTTAGACAAATTAAATTCAAAATGTCAAGAAAGGGGACCTATTTACTTGTCTTTCTTGTCCTATTGTCTAATCATTACAAAAATCGTTGTATCTCATGTAAAAGTTGTTTTACTGAACAAGGATTAACGTTAGCTTACGTGCCTTAACTCAGTGTTTGACAAATTTCATTCAAACTCGACAGAAAGTAACGTAGAACTCACCACAGCATCTCTGTTAGTCATTTCACTGTTTCATCATCCACCAACTGTAGTTTGCTCGTAATAATCCCTTAATTCACACTGCTAGATGTAAATACGTTCTAGCTTAACGTGCTCTTCATCCCCTCCGTCATGCTAGCCTCGCCTGGTTGTGCTAACGTGACTGCGTAGCATGAACTGAGCAGCAGTTCTTACTCAAAATAAATAAAAATAACACACTCACTAGCTAGCCAACTTGCTGAGCAACAGTTCGATTTCAAACATAATTTTAGTTGTATTCTCCTGGCGAAGAAACAAAGATAAGTTAG
>NW_007578756.1:225659-234873 GCF_000690725.1 Stegastes partitus
ACGGAGCCACCTTGCAACCCTATATAAATCTAATCAATTATTATTATCACAAAAGCATTTACAGGCATACAACTTCAGGTAAACAATAGCAAACCATCATTATATCAAATCACAGACTGATAAAATAGGACAGAAATTCTGATATTATGACTTAAAGCAAAGGGGTATTCGAGTAAAGCAAGTAACAAATCCAACACAGTCATAAATCCACCAACCATTACAAGCTTAGTGGCACATACCCTCATGGCATTCTTATGATGTCATGATTTGACATATATGATCAGGTAAACAATAACAAGCCCCAATTAAATTGACTAGCAGAACAACAATGAAGGGCATACACTCTGATCTTATGTCTTAAAGTGTACAGCCAGACATCCCAATAACGGTTTATGTCTAATTCCACTGAGTAAGCGCAACGTGCACGTACGTACACAAAGAATATAGTTCTGGTTTACCCCCCTACACGATCAAAATAAGAGAAGGCCCAATAAGCTGACCTCAGGAAAATGGTTTGCTTGTCCAAAGCAACACAAGTCTCATTCAGACTCCACACAAACATCATGTGTCCTGTGCACTTAGGACACCATTGTCAGTTAAAACCAAAAGCTAACTGAAGCTAAAACCTGACACGGAAATACAATAAGTTTGTACATCATAACAAATGCACCAGCCATTAAATCCAGTGTTACAGTTTAACATACAACAGATGGAAAAGTAATACATCAGGCCATAGCATACCATTGATGAAGGGGGAAAACTTTCTGACTCACCGGTTACTTGTAGAAAAAGTCCGTCCTCCTGACCTTCTTTGATGTAAACAGAGGATCCTTCTCAGCATGTTTCACCCTCATGCACTGCTTTGCTTTTGAACTGTCACCGTGTCACAGGGCCTAATGGTACTGGGGTTTAACCAACCTCTGGGAGGATCCCAGTTTATAAGTCCAACCTTGAGAAAAGGTTATGGAAATACTCCAATACTGCAAACAATACCGTTGCAGATTGGATGTATTTAACTTCATGTGCTAACACAAAATTCAAGAGATGGAAGGAATTGGTTAAAAAATGCATATGGGCACCTGGTCTTCACTTTAGCCCTTACATCTCTGTGTTATAGTTGGGCTCACTTCCACACACAGCAAGTGTTCTGGAACCGCACTCCTGGAGAGGGGCTGGACTCGCTCCTTTTCTGGAGTTGCCCAAGGTGAAAGGGGCAAGTGTGGGGATACTCACAAGCCTCTGGCTGAGTGCCGCTTTGTTGGAGTTCTCCCCAAAGAACGAGAGGGTCGTCTCTCTGCGACTGTGTTGTAGAGGGAAGAACTCTTGACTGTTGTTTGTGCTTATGCATCAAACATCAGCTCAGAGCATTCAGCCCTAGGAAGGGGAAGGGAGAGTCAGGGGGAGGGACGTCTGGAATGACCTGCTTTGTCTGCTGCCTCCGAGACCCGACCGTGGAAAAGTGGAAGAAAATGGATGGGTGGATGGATCTCTGTGCTGACAACTCACAGTGCTGGCATCATCATATGTTTGACATGTTAATATATTAATAATTAGTCTCCCTCCTATTTCTGTAATACTGTCATTACTACATCAGTAAGTGCCCTGTAAATACTCCCATCATAAATTTAAAAACAAAAAATGCTCACACACTGTTCCTTTCTCACTGACATAATGCACAATAATAAAGAGCAGACATTTACAGGAGCCATCAGTTGTGTTGTCAGCTTTGACTGCAATGAATGGAATTGAATAACGCTCTTGGTCTATTTTTCTCTGCATCATGGTAACTATGCTCTAAATGATATAATTCTGGGTTGTTTTTGACATTCCTTGTCTTCAGCTAAGGCCGTCATGAACATTCGTACAGCAAAACAACTTTAACTTTATTGTTGCATTTATGTGATTTTCTGATTCCCTATGTCTTCCTATTGAACTTGTCAAATTCTTAATCTCGTTAAATCCTTTAATTTCATTTTAAGGATGAGGCTGCTTTGTCAAACAAAATTCTTGGCCAGTGCCACAGTGTTGCACAGCCAGAGCAGATACAACACAAGCAAGGATCTAGTCAGGAGAAAACAACCTTGATAAGTGCCATAAAACAAGTAGAAGTGTGATTGGGCGATGATGCCAATAACAGGCTGTGTTGGAGGTAATCGGAAATATTTCCTTATTTTATTTATTTGTTTGTTTGTTTTCAGTCTGTCAAATGCAGAGGTGTTCGGTGAAGAATGGTAAATGGTAAATGGACTGCACTTATACAGCGCTTTTCTACCTTAGTGGCACTTCACAATGTTTTCTCATTCACCCATTCACACACACATTCATACACCAATAGCGACAGAGCTGCCATGCAAGGCGCTAGCCTGCCATTGGGAGCAACTTCAGGTTCAGTGTCTTGCCCAAGGACACTTCGACTGTGTAGGGGCAGGGGATCGAACCGCCAACCTTACAATCAGAGGAAGCTGGGTCTTTAGCCTTTTTTTAAAGACTGAGAGGGAATCAGCGCATTGAACAGTTTGGTAACTCGTTTCACCACAGAGGAGAAGAGTCTAGCTATCGACCTCAGCCCTGTTGTGGTGGTTGCATCAGGAGGCTTTGGTTCCCGTTCTGATTGGTTATTGTTTGTCTCAGGGGAGAAAAAACAGTTTTGGGCTTCCCTTGATGGCTGGCTAGATCTCAATGGTAAATGGTCTGCACTTGTATAGTGCCTTTGTACCTTAGTGGTAGTCAAACACACCAGTGGCAACAGAGCTGCCAGGCTTGCCCGGAAGCAACTTCTGGTTCAGTGTCTTGCCCAAGGACACTTCGACATGTGGAGGGGCGGGGGATTGAATCGCCAAACTTGAGATTAGAAGACAACCACATCTACCACCTGAGCAACAGCCTCTCAGAAATGTCTGCCATACAAACAACCCCAGCTACTTATGAGTTCACAGAACAGTACCTGTGAGCAGAAAACCATCTTCACGACAGAGCATCTCTGCCCCATGTACACAGATACATATACACAAGCACAGGACTATGCTGACTGCTCACAGCTGCTCAACATTTGCTCAGCACTTACTCGTCTGTCTGTTATGCCCTTCACATTCACCTTTGCTAAGCTGGCAGCTCTCCCTCCTTTTCCGTTCTCTTCACGTGGGCATGAGTGAGGTGTGTATGTGTGTGTGTGGGTGCATATGTGTGTGTGTGGATGTGTGCAATGGAAACGAATGGCATAATCAGCTGAATGAGGACACCTGTGGCGGGGAGTGGCTCACCTGTCTTCAATCTACACCTGCCATTAAAGAAGGGATTGGTTCACCACTCAACGCCGGTCCGTTATAATACAGTCAGTCAGCTGAAGCCATATGCTTCCATTCGTTGCCTTGCTTGTTTCTAATCCGCTGTTGTTCTGTCTAGTTCCCTGTGTTGCTCCCTGCCTGGATTCCTTCCTTGTGCCAAAGATTGGCCCTCAGCCACCTGGATCCTGGTTCACTGTCAATCAGTCATTCTCCATTGGTCCTCAACCTGAAGACCCACGCTCCAGTATTCCTCAAGCCTCCTCAGCCTGCATTCGACTGACCACTCTCCTGATTCTGACTCCCAGCTAAGTAGATGGTTTTGTTGCTTGCATTAGTTATTGTTTGACTCTCATTTGATAACTTGCTTAGCGTTGTGGAGCTGTTGTGCCTTAACTCGTTGAGTTTGTTAATCAGTATAGTACGTACATCTCGTTGCTTTGAGCTATGTAGTTTCCATGCAGCCTGCAGTGTCTTCTATTGATAGTTATGTTGTGTGCTTTAGTTTGGTTTCCCGTATACCTGTGTGCGTGTAGTGTTACTGTGTAAACTCGCCATCACTGACAACCTTCTTAGCCTTGTGTATGTACTAGTAATTTCATGTTACCAGTTTATTGTTCCTTCTGGGCTTCCGTAGTTCTCCCGTATCCTTGCATTTTCAGCAACATGCTTCTCTGGCAGTCCTGTAGTTGTTGCTATTGTACCTTAGATCAGCTTCTTGTGTTATCTGAGCCCCATTCTTATAGCCTTAAACTGTTAAACCTTTATTTGTGTGCTGTGTCTCTCTGCCTGCGCCTCGGTCTCTGTATTTACTGTACCACTGTCAAAATGACTTTTGAGATTTTGGAGACAAGGACAGTGGCTGATAGTTCCACTCCTTTGATTGGTCACTGTCAGGACTCAGTCTCTAGAATGTTTTCTACCATCTGATACAGGTGAAAAAAGTACTTAGGTCTGGTACCGAAGTATAACTAACAATATCACAGTATAGAAATACACTCACAAGTAAGTCCAACATTCATATTTTTGCTTAAGTAAAAGTACAAAAGTATTTGTGTCAAAATATACTGAAATTGCCAAAAGTAAAAGAACTCATTATGCACAATGGTTACTTTCAGAAAAATGCACATTATATTATTGCATTCTAATTATTGATGTATTATTATCTATATCATTTTTTTTATTTAGTGCTAGGCAGTTTGTAAAATTATCCTTGAGGGGGGGTCAATAAAACTTAATCTTCATTTATGTTATATTTTGTATTGTTAATCTGAAAATGCAAAGCAATTTAATTGATCAAATTAATTTTGAGTAAAAAATACGGTATTTGCCTCTGAATTATACACGAGTAGAAGCAGAAAGTAACAGAAATTGAAGTAAAGTCAACGAAAGTACCCCTAAATTGGTACAAATGGTACAATAGAATTTGCAGGCTGATGGCAATATAAGATAGAGAAATAAATAATTCAGTATTATATTTGTTTTAGTTATATATTTTGTCTTACCTCATTTCAGTATGATATATAAATTCAAAATGTATTCTGTTTAAAACAATGTAATTCTGCTAGACAACTAGCAAAATTCTAGACAATTCATGGATTTTGTTTGTATCTAAGTAAAGGTTTGTGAATGATAAAAGTTCTAAAATGCTCATCTAATGCTTATAAAAGCTATTCAAGCACCTTACAATGTGGATTTCATTTACCCATTCAGACACACTCGTGCATACTCAACATGCATGCTCGCCATCGGAAGCAACTTCTGGGGTTTAGTGTTTCGCACACTTTGGGACATGGAAGGCCAGGGGATCAAACCACCAGCATTGCAATTTGTTGACAAACTGCTTCACTACCTGAGGTTTTTAAACCTATGATATAAAATGCCATCACTTCATTATTTTATCCTATTAGACATTTGTATGCAGTTTTGTCATGAAGTTCTTAATTATTGATTTCTAACTAAACATGTATTTTGTGAGGTTACAGGGATCTTAACTTTTGACCACAAAAAATATAATCAGTTTATCCTTGAGTCTAAATGAACATTTTTGAGTAAATTTGAACAAATTACCTAACAGCGTTCACTACAAGTGTTTACAAGAATGTGAAGGACAGATACATGGATAACCCAAAAAAATATGACTTGATTTCATAGCTGTTGCACAGGCACAATAAAAAAGATTTTCTATCTTTGCATTTTCTACAGACTATAGTTACATATAAGTAAATATTTCAAGGAATTTCACACAAACCCCACACCTTTTGCAACCAAAACGTTCAAACCACTTAGAAGCTTCATATTTTGAATGTTGAGTGAGAGCAGGAATGTCAGGTAGAAACTAAGGGTTTCAAAAAAAAAAAAAAAAAACAGAATAAGGATCAGAGGGATTTGGAAAATGACTAGGGATTCTCTTTTTAAAAAAAATATGGCTGTGACTGACTTTTAAATAGATATCAAATATAAGCGTAAGCACGCGCACGCACACACACGCATGCACACACACACACACACACACACAAACAAAAAAAGGGTAATGAACAAGTAACACAACAACATTCCCCTGAGCCAGGTCTTAAAGAGCCATGTCATAATTGTTGGAAACACCTGTAGCCATGAACCCTTCACTAGAAAGATTGATTACTGGATCATGATGTCACGTTTATAGACAAAACGATCCCATATAATACTAACTCTGCCTCAATACAACCCATCCTTAGAATTTTTATGACAAGTATTCTTTAAGACCTGAAATTAAACTCAGGTTTAAACAGCCCTCCCCCAGTTGTCACGGCAACCACCACTAGCCAGTGGTCAGAGGTGGTAACCATGGTAAAAATACAAACCACTGAGATGATGTCATCAGGGTAGGTGGATTATTATAACAACGAGGAAGCCGCCATGCCCCATTCATCACACTTGCGTACTGCAACATCCAACTGGCACTAAGGCTTGGGACCAGACTACATGCTCCCCATGGTGGGCTACTTTCCTGAGCAGTGCTGCACATGAACACAACAGCTCACACACTGGCTAATTACCATCTGCCAGTGTATTCTGATCATTACTGTGGCATCAGAGCACTGAGTGAGGGACGTTCTGAATCCACTCACCACAGCACAAAGCAGATGCATGATTTACTCTTTCAAAGTTGGAGATAACTGTGATAAGCGTGTGGAGATAAGTACTACGTAAATGGGGAGAGGGACAGTATGCTAGGCAGCAGGTTAGTGGTGTGAATGGTACATGGCAGTGCAGGTTGGCTAGCATTGTTATACTGATCCACCCACCTTAATGGGGATCCTTTGGGCGTGGCAATGCCGTAACCTTTGGAGTCCAGGTTCCCTCCCACTTTCATCGTGTCACAGGGTTTCCTCTGCTCAATGTACTCATTCATCGTGGACTCCAGCAGGTAAGCATACTTTCCTTTGGACTTCCTTACACGCAGGACACCCTCTGACGTCTTCTTGACAAAGACGGAAGGTTCTGCTGATTTCATATATTGCCACATCTTGTCAAACAAGGCGATTTTAGAGCGCTAGAAAAGAGAGACAGATCATATAAATTACAAGTTAGTTTGCTGAACTTGTGCATGTTCAGTGTCTTGTCATAAGCAGAAGGCATTGTCGGTATACTGTGCACCCCTGAGGTATAATAAATATAGATGCATCTTCTAATAAAAATATTTACAAAGACAATGTTAAGAATGTTTTCAAAGCTTGTTTAATTCCATGTTTATGTCATTGTTCTTCTTCCCTAACTCAGCGCGTTACTGCCACAAACTGCTGATCAGTGGAACAGTGAGACCCTCATCAGTAATACCTATGGCAATCCTTTATATACAGCCATTGTTACAGTGTAAAAATACATTAAACAAAGCAACTGCATATTTCTTCCCTAGACAAAGAGGGTAAATAAAACTGGCAATCTGTGAGTGCACTAAACCAAACAACACTATGACATGATAAGTGATTAGACATATTTTCTTTCCTACTAATGTACAAGTGGTGGAGGGAAATTCAAAGTTCATCCACATTAAACCAGTTTAATCACACAAGTTTCTTCCCTGTTTCAGCCTTTATTTAGACTAAAACAGTATTCTTCTGCCCGCAAAATAGAGATTGCCTAAAAGAGCCACCAGACTGTGTAAGTTTTAAAACACTGGCTTGATCTTTCATTGCGTAGGGAGCTTTTCCAAAACAATGACAGTAGGTTAGGGGGCTGTGTATGAGGTCACTGAAGAAGACAGTCTGTAGTTGCCTCTGACTGTGGGTTGGATTAATGTTCAGTTCAAAAGAGTAGTTCCTTCTTATCAGGATATCCAAAAACTTATGGTCACATTATAATCTTGGTTCTCTGAGTGAAGAGACTATCTCTCCACCCAGTGACATATTTCATATGTACTGGGTAACTCTTTAAGACAACCATGAGGAGACGCTGCACTCCAAACCACTGGTATAAGACAAACTATTGCAAATGTAGATGCAGAAGGGCTGCTTCGGCCAGTCCACAAGATGCAAGACTCACCCCAGGAACATCTTTAAAGGCCAAGATGAAATGGCCAAACCTGTGAACAGAGTGACCACTCAGCTCAACTAACAACCTGCTAAGTTGACCAAGGGAGACACTGAAGGTCGACAGAGGCCTGGCCCAGTCATCCACTGATGACTCACACCCAGCACCCACTCCAAAGTAGCGGCTGGGTGATATATTCATGTAATGGATTTGCGATAAAGTGGATGTGACCACGAAAAAACACACATCTGTTGAATGGTGTCGACAATCCAGCAGGACAGCTGTGACTTCAATAAGGACCTGCACAAATTGCTGGAGTGACAGCCTGTCTGCACTGAATGTGTCGTGCCAATGCCGACACAGGGCACAGCCAAGATTGCTGCTAGTCCTCCCGGTTTTCTCTGGAAGAGGCAAGTGACTGCAGCCCAACTGAGTGAGACAGAAGGAATTCAGATGAAGTATTAGGCAGGAACACCTGGTTGGGACAAAGGACGAAACCTCTAAATACCAAATTGCTTGGACCATAGCAAGTGGAGCCACAGAGAAGCCACCAAAATCAGCCTTCTTCCTTCTTCCTGAATCTTTGGAAGAAGGGGCTGGAGGTGCGTCAAAGGTGAGAAGGCTCAAAGCAGAGTACAGCAAATTGAAAACCGGCGACACAGGAGATGGGGCCCTTCTGGAAACTGGGCCGGGAGCAGCAAGGTCTGGGCATTGGGGAGTGGCGTGGTCTGGCATCGCCTGGAGTCATGTGTTTTCCTGGAAGTGGCTGCTTGGAGTACCAGGAAGCAGGTTAAGGCGGGAAACTGGGTGAGATGGGCTCGAAATTGTCTAGTCCCAGGGCTCTAGCGAGCAAAAATGATGTCAGCTCACTGGAGTAAATGGAGATGGGGGATGACTGGGGACCTCCTCTACCTCAGGAACCTTGCCTTCCACCGGGTGTCGTTTTAATGGCCAGGCGGGTTCCTCAGAAGGGAAACTTCCAGTTATCAGGAGGGATGTCTGGGAGGGCAGGATTAGTGGGGTTTGTGGGTGGTGGTGCTGGAGGTCCTTGATTTCCAACAGGCTGCAGGCTCACCAAACCCACCCAACAATGAGTGGGCTCAGGGCCTGCAGGCTGAAAGCTAGCTGTCTCAGGAGCGGGAAGGGAGTTGGCAGGCTGGGAGACAGGGGTGTTAATGAAATCTAAAATGAAGTCCGGTAGTGAGTCCTGTAGCCAGGGTTTTTCTTGCTGCTTCTCTGCAACCTATAGATAAGTAAACCTGCCTAAGGGGAGGGTCTCTGGTCTCTTTCCACAGACCATAAAAATGAACAAGGTAATCTAAATACTGGTAAGATTCCTCATCTTGAAAGGGATGAATGGGGGCATGCAGGCAACGGGTCAGAGCCAGGCTCTGTGTCTGCTGGGTTCAATGATGGCCAGA
>NW_007578756.1:235068-236961 GCF_000690725.1 Stegastes partitus
GCACAGCAGGTAACTTCATTAGTTATTTGAAATCATTTACATCTTTAGATGTGTCACTGTGACGATCATGCACAGCTTTACTAACCTGGATGCTATAACTGCACAGCAAACATAGCTGTTGCACAGATTCCCAATTTTTCCAGTGAAACCTAAGTGGTAGTGTTAAGGATTAATCCTGTACCATCACGTCTGTCACTGCATTTATATTTTCAGCAAAAGCACAAACATCCTTTTCTCTCCTTTCAATTTTGTCTTCTTCTTCTGGTTTATAAAGTGGAATATGCCATTATCGCCAAACACAATATGATGGAATATCTTTTGAAACAATGCTGTTCATCTCTCCTCTGGAGTTCCATGCACTCAGAGAATCCATGGCAAAGAGAAGTAAGGTTCTTCTGCAAACCTGCACTGGAACAACACTTAACATGTTTGCTTGTCCTTTCATTTATAACCCTTTTTGTATGCTTCCTGCTTTGCATCATCTGAAACTGTAGTTTATCTTCGTGGTAACCTGCAGTTAACACTGAAGAAGCCCTTACCCTGAAGAACTCCTTGGTGGAGCCAGAGTCCAGTGTTCCATATGCTATCTCCGTCTGTTTAGCCAGGTCTTCAGCACTCTCAATGGGAGAAACCATCCTCTCGACTGTCAGGAAGGCAGCCAGGTTGGCAGTGTATGATGAGATGATGATCAGAGTAAAAAACCACCACACTCCTCCCACTATACGACCTGAAAGAGACCTGCCCACACACACACAAAAACAAAGAGATCAGATTCCTGTTTTACAGTTATTGCTCATCACTTGAGTAATCAGATGAGATATTCATAGGTTCACTGCCCAGTGCAAAGTTTAGGGAAATGAGTCCATGGACCAGTTGTATTTCTACACTTTGTGACAATTTTATTACACTGTATGCTGTCTACATAAAACTAACAAAACCCATAGGCACAAAATGGTTGTCTTGCTGCTTAATCAACAACATTACATCACATTAAAATCTTCCAACACCATCCTGGACGAATGCAGTGACCCACAGGATGCAGGGGTTATGTTGTTTTTTAAATTTACAGTCGTTTGTTTTATGATGTTGTCCTGTGCAGGGAAATAGTTTAAGGGAGGGGTAAGAAGCATGTGATTTACAACTGAGATTTTAATTACTAATCAATACATGAATTGATTTGCAATACTGACATGTGCATGTAGCTAATTACATCAATATTTTTAATAAGTAAAGAGAACTTCGCCAGTATTTGAGGATTAGTGTTAACAGTGTTGCCTTGTTGACATACTTTAGGTTGACATTAGATGGGTTAAAAAACACGCTGCTGTTTATTGCTTTGATTTATTTTTAATGTTCCTCAACTTTGATGGTAGTAAAGAGCAACCACATCCCAGTCATTATTGATATACTCAGAGGGAGGGGAGGGAAAAGGATGTTGTAAAATTCAGATTCATTTCTACACACACCATGTTGTTTCAGTAATCCCAGTGTAATTTAGGACCTAAGTAATCTACAGTCATCAGTGCTTTCTCCACCATAGTTTGCTGTGCTGCATGATGATGCTCCAGTCGCTCTGAGAAAATGATAGGAGTGTTTGGTTGTTTCTCATTGACACAGACTGGTGAAAAAGAGTGCTGGTTGAAGTCAGCAACAACAATAAAAAATACAAGCAGTAATCTCATTCAAACACAGCATTTAAACACTTTTACAAAGACCACACCACTGGGAAGGTTAATGTTGGGTTTATTTAAAATCAGGTCCAGAGAAATGCCTGCAAACCCAAGAAGTTGAGACTCAGGCTGCAAGGTGAAGGTTCTGTCTCACTGTCTGGAGTCTTCAGGCTCCATTGAATCTCCACGTGGTTCTTGTGCTGAAAGAAGGCAAGTGTTAGAG
>NW_007578756.1:237375-256788 GCF_000690725.1 Stegastes partitus
TCTATCTATCTATCTATCTATCTATCTATCTATCTATCTATCTATCTATCTATCTATCTACCAGCAACACTGACTCTACTTTACTAGTTTGCCCTTTAAAACGGATAATCTAATTTCATCACCTCTCCCCTCTATCATATTCTTTAAACGTCTTACCTTGTAAACGTGCACTGGAATTGGTTTCCTATGTTGTGCTGTTAGTACTTGCTGCAATCTTCCATGAACTATTGGGAGGCTCCACAATCCACCATTGCAGTAAAAATACAGTCCATCGTTGTGAACACAGGGCACTGTGGCGGTGATATGTAAATGATATGTAAATTACTCGCTCCTTGCCCCTCCCCTCAAGCTCCTTCCCTCCGTGGCAATAAAGAGACACAAAGTTCCAGTGTTTTTATTTTTTTTTCAATGGCTAAATTATTGTAAATGACAAACTATACTGCCTGCACACATCTTCTTTTGGTATTGCTTAATTATGTCAGCAGTACTATGCCAGATGTCAATTATTTTATTTAAAAAAACATCACCCTGGGCATGGAATAAGCTGCAAAACACTATTAACTTACAAACACTCCCTCTTAATACCTTTAAAATCCCTTTAAAGACTGGCCTGAAGAAACATCTTGCGGCTTTACATAATCCTTAATTGAGATGAAATGTGTTATGGATACTGCTCTAATGGCCTGTACGTCCTTCTTCTTTAACTATTTTCTTTCTGTTGACTTTCACAGATTATTTGCATTTTAATGTAAAAATATTTTTTTTTATGTGAAACTGAAATTTGTGAAATTGTGGCGACATCTTGAGCAGCACTCTCTGGGAGAAGAGATTTTGTACCTCAGTGTCCTGGATAAATAAAGGATGGATACAATTACATTTCATGCAGTTTCTACAAAAATGGTCACTGCTAATGCAAAATGGTAACATTTCATCAAGCAACAACCTCTGGGACAGAAAAATGAAGCCAACATTAAAGTGTGAAAAACTGCAGTTCTTTGAATGTCCACTTCAGGCTGGCTCTGAAAGTAAGTCAAAACGTCTGGCACAAACTACGCTTTCGTTCTCGGTAGGTAATTTCCCCATTCATGTCAACTCTGCGGTGGGTGAATTTTGTAAGAACTTACCCTGTTGGAGTGCTTAAGGTTATGCATAACTGAAACTAAGAGTGTGGCCACCTTCAGTGCGAGGTGGGTACCATCACAGAACAGCCCCAGAGCCATTTACACAACCTACCTCCACTTTTTTGTTTATTTTTTGGATTAGCCAGGCGTTAGGTGGAGCTATCACAATTAACTTCTAAACCACTCTTCAGCATACCTTTTGGTGATGTCACGATGGGTTTCTCCATCTTTACATACCAGAAATAAATTAAATATATTTGTAGAACATTCCATGTGAACCATTACAGAAGCATAAAAAAATATTTTGGTAATTACCAATACTGTTAAGTATGGCAGCTCTGGCAAAAAACGCACATTGGGTATTGGTCTAATAAATTTGTTAAGCACTGTATGGAAATAGAACACATCTGTTAACAGTCTAAATTGTTGGTGGTGTTGTAATGCTATAGAGAATGTTCTTTTGTTACACCTAGAACTGCTTAGAACCAATCAATCAGGGTTTTTGAATATCACTGCCTATTTGAGTGTAGT
Source organism: Stegastes partitus (assembly GCF_000690725.1). NCBI lineage: Eukaryota > Metazoa > Chordata > Actinopteri > Pomacentridae > Stegastes > Stegastes partitus. Next base: position 239,028 of record NW_007578756.1, read on the forward strand.
TGCTGACCATGTGCATCCCTTTATGGCCTCTGTCTACCATCTTCTAATGGCTACCACCACAAAGTGTTATCTCAGACTGGTTTCATGCACAGGACAATGCATTTCAGTGCAGTCAAATTTAGTGTTGCAATCTGATTTGAACCCAGTGGAACACCTTTGAGATGTGGGAAAACTGGAAGTTGGCAGCATAAATGTGCTAGAAACATTCCTTTCAGATGTTCACAGGAGTCAAAGCTACAGAAACCATGTGATGTGATAATACTACAATACAGAGCAAAATTTCAAAAATATCTTTCCAGCATCTCTGTTGAGTCCCTGCCATCAAGGCCTGGCACTATGAAAAAAGGAAGGTCCTGCCCAGTACTAGTATGATGTTCCTGATAAACTACTCAGGGAGTGCATAATAACAAACTAAATATTAACTACACATCCAGAGTGGCACCACTGACAGTATCAACACCAATCTGGAGTGAAGAGTCGTAGCTTAACTGAAATACCAACCTTGGTGAGATGTCACAACCCTGTCGCATGAAGGCACCCAATGAGAACCAAAGAGAGTTAAAGATTCCAAACTCATTGGTGGATTCAGTTGTCAGTGGCAACGCTCCATCCTCGGGCTCCTCTAGCGTCCACTCATAAGGGCTGAACCTGGATACCTAAAGCAGCATAACATTTCCATGTCAATAGAAATATCATATTTTAGATTTCCAACACTCTTTTTATAGGAACTGAAATATTCCAGTGAGGCATTTGTATGCTATTTAAGAAATAAACAAGCAACAGAGAGATGACATGGCATCTAAAAATCATCAGACTGCAGAGGCTTCACACGACTTGAAACACCTTGGATTCTGTACCTTCCTACTCTTCCTCCAGACCTTGATTTCCAAATAAAAAGCAAATTTTATTTTCATCTAAAAAGAGGACTTTTGACTACTAAGCAAGAGTTCACTTCTTGTTCTCCTTAGCCCGGGTAAAATGCTTAAGACATTGCCACTGGGTTGGGAGTGACTGGACATTAGGGATGAGACAACTGTAGCTCCTGAAGACGTCTGGACTTGGTGGCTCTTGGTGAACTGACACCAGCGTTAGTCAACTCTTTATGAAGCCCTCGAGTTCTTGAATCAGTTTTGCAATCCTGTCAAGGCTGTTGCTTGTGCACCTTTTTTTTTTTTACCTGTTCCTTCAACTTTCCATTCATACGCATGATTACAGCACTCAGCATGCCTATGGACCGCACTTATGTAAATGGTCTGCACCTAAATAGTACTGTTCTACCTTAACAGTCCTCAAAACTACAGACCAATTTCACTCCTGCCCTTCCTGTCTAAAATCCTTGCGCGAACTGTCTTCATCTAAGTCTCTACTTTCCTCTCTAACAACAATCGGTATGAGCCGAATCAGTGTGGTTTTTGTCTGAATATCTGTAACAGAATCACTGCAATCTGCTTGAGCTGCTGGACAGCCTTCATCTCTATTGCTGTTTGATCTGTCAGCTGCCTTTGACACAGTTAACCACCAAATCCTCGTCTTCACAGTCACTGCGCTTGGAATCTCAGGATCTGCCCTCTGCTGGTTCATGTCCAACCTCTCAGGGACACTTAGAGACGGAAAACCAAGCACACCCACATTCACACCTACGGACAGTTTAGAATCACCAATTAACCTCGACAACCTAAAATCATGACCTAGAAGTCTGGGTCACAAATGCTGTTCCAACAACATAACACACATCAAAGTGGCAAATAAATGGCTAAGTCAGCCTAGAATTAAGGTTTTAAACTGATCTCCCCAAAGTCCTGACTGAAAGCCCATCAAGAACCTGTGGACTGTGCTAAAGAAACACGTCTGTCAGAACAAATTTAGTTGAACTGTACCAATTCTGTCAAGAGGAGCAGTCAAAGATACAACCGCAAGCTTACCAGAAACTTGTAGATAGCTACCAAGAGCCCATAAGTAAGGTGAAAATCAAACCAAATATTAGATTTGCTGTATGTGTATTTTTGACAGCACAGACTATCTATGTGAAGACCTGTAAAAAATCTAGGAAAAAAACAAAATGCACAATTGTTTTCCTCGGATCCTCAGTAGAACTTCTCTTTTAGACTCTTGAATACATTTCACCTCCCATCCAAGAGGCTTCTTCAGTTAGTTGGTAAAAATCTAATTCCAACAGTAGCCTCAAATACATCCTTGTCTGCAGACTTGTTGACTTCAGAGACCCCCAATATTAAAGAAAGATCTGAACTAAACCTGAAATTATCTGCACCTTTGTCATTTTGTTGTGACAGTAAACCAGGCAGATACAGTTTTGGGTCATTGTGTCTGGTTTCAGGCACTGAGTGCCACCACCCAGTGTGGAATTTTGCAGCAAGATATACTGTCCAGCATATCCTAGATATTTCTGGGGTAAAAATAGAAAAAGAAGAAGACTGCAGTTGTATGTGACATCCCATGTGACAGCTGTACAGATCACTACTTTAGTGAAACAGCAAGGACTGGCAAACAGAACGAGTGACACTAAGAAAGATCAGACTATTTTACGCACAAGATCATAGCATTCACAGCATCGCCGTGCAAAGGATCAAAGATAATCAACTATGAGTCAGCAGACCAAAGAAAAATCAAGTAAGACATTTATATTTGACACCAGAGAATATCGTTAAACATGGATGGCTGTTACCATCTAATCTACACATACGACCACCCGTCATCATTTGATCACAGTTGGGTAATGTGATGACAACTGTGTCAGTTTCAATGAGGTTGCTTTGTTTTGTACAGCATTTGTAGCCTGACGTTACTATGAAATTAGGTGTATAATCGTATGACAAGTTATCGAGGTTCCCAGATGCCTTAGATTTAAGTGTGAAGCAGACACTACATCCTTTAAATATTTAAATGATGCAATGAGAGAGCGGTTAGACTGTGGGAGCCTTGTGTATTGATTAGCTAAAACATTGTACCTGGGTTATATGATGAAATGCAAGCCCAGATTCTCAAAGACACAACATTTTCATGTGATGTTGTCTATTTCATGTCCATGTTATAGCACACACACATTTTAAGTGTGCCTTCAACAGAAAATGATCCATATATGTATTGCCTGGACCAAAAATTTATTCAGATATAATTCAAGGATTCAAGGATTCAATTCAGTATTGATGCATGTTCTTAACACTTCTTAACAATATTGATGCATGTTCTTAACACTTCTTAACAATATTGATGCATGTTCTTAACACTTCTTAACAATATTGATGCATGTTCTTAACACATCAATATTTACAACCCCTGACAGCCATGGTTACAGTAGACCACCCATGAGAGTGAATACAAAGCACATCAATACAAATAGACAGGCTTACTTACCAGGAAGAGTACAACACTAACTCCTATGTAGGCAAAGACAATGCACATCCAGATTTCATAGGCCAGTGGGTCCAGAAAAGAGAAGACTCCTGGTTTGGACTTCTGCGGCTTCTTAATCATGATGGAGATTCCCAAAGACATGAAGGGTTTGGAGAAATCTATCACCTCTTCCCGAACAAGAGTGATGGTCAGTGGTGCAACTGCTATGTCTGCTTTCTGTTTGAGAACAAAGACAATGTGACAGTGTTTAACAATGTGACCTCTTCATGGACATGTGTTGGTTGCTGGAAAGAAGAAAAAAAATTCAATTATGACATTTTAATATTTTTTCTATATCTGATGTGACGCCTCTTGCATTGTCATGCTCGGCAAATATATGACAGGCAAAGGAGGGATGTGAATTCATCAGTTTCACCTGGACTCCTGGTTGAGATAACAGACCCTTCCTACAGCTGACACTGACCATGTGTCCTCTCTTTTTTTTTGCATGTTTACCACTACAACACCTGTTGATCCATGGACTTCATTTACTGCCACTGCTGCTGACCAAAAAAACCTTTTGTTTGTTTTGTGTTTAAACAAGTTACATTAGTTTTGATAATTTGCTTTTCACATTTCCTGAAAACATGTTAATTTCACTTTTATATATTGCATTTACAGTGTGATATGATCTTGATATGATGAAGCTGTGATCCCAAATAAAATCATACACACCAGCTTCAGCAGTATCTTCGCAAGGTCTTTTGCTTTTGTTCTGGGGTTAATATGCACATTTCTCACCAAAACATTTCATCTATGGGACACAGAACCCGTCTCCTTCCTGAGTGGTATGGTGGCTGGACTTTCTCAAGGTGTTTATACATGAGTGTAATTGTTTGAACAGGTGGACGTGGAACCTTCAGGCATGTGGAAGCATGAACCAGACTTGTGGAGGTCCACAACTCTCTTCCTGATATCTTGGCTGATTTCTTTAGATTTTCCATGTTGTCACAAAAGGAAGCAGTGTGTTTGAGGTGTGCCTCCAATTAACTCAAATATTGTCAATTAACCTATCAAAAGCTTCCAAAGCCATGACATCATCATCATCATCTCTGCTTTCTAAATAGTTTGAAGGCATAGTGATCTTCGTGTATATAAACTTCTGACATTGAAAAAAGTTGTCAAAAATTCTCAAAAAACAATCTTTACTTCATTATTCTTGCAATTAGCAAATAGACATAATTCTGGTAATCCTAACTGAACTAAAACAGGAAAAGTTTAGTCTGATTTAATGACAGACAGGGAGAAAAAAAAGGTTTTATGTCATTTTATACAGTGCATGTAAACGTCTGGTTTCAACTGTACATATAATCTCCCTGTCCACCTTCCTGTAAACGTTTACATCACATATTGGCACACTGTCTGATTGCTCCCCATTCCTCACCAATGCAATACTGAATTGTCCTCAAATATCATTGTGTGTGTGTGTGTGTGTGTGTGTGTGTGATTTCAAAATCTTACCCCATACACCAGCTCTCCAACCATACCATTCCAGATCTTGGTTTCAGCATCTCTTGCTCCATATTTGCCATCTCCCACAATCCTTAGCTGGTAGCGTATGCCACAATGCTTTGCGATTTCCGCAGCCAGGTCAACACAGTAACCTAGCATCAGTTTGAAAAAAACAAACAAACATACGAATAAAGAAAGCCATCAGCAGTGGTGAACTCTTTCAATAGTTTGTGTGTTGCATGTGAGAATTGTAAAGAATTCCAGCCATTTTAATTTGTGGGTACTGATGCGAATAAGAGATTTTTGTTTTTAATGTTAAATAATTTAAATATGGAAATACTACAGGTCTGAAATAAGACTGTAGAGTATCTTCTCCGGCGTTTTAACACATAAGCAGAAATATGTAAATTAAAACTAAAAAATATCATTACACACAAAAACACACTTATAGTATGTAACATGACATACCCTCATACTGGTCATTGTCTTGAAACAGTTCAGCGTTCTTCTTTAGCATAACGTAGGGCGCTTCCTATATACACAAACACAATCATGTTTAATGTTTTATCACAGATATTAATAACATGACATATGAAATGCTTTTCTTCATGTGGTTGTGTGCTTTCCATATTACCAACAAAATCTGTTAACTCACTCACAATTTTGTTACTCTGCCTTTCGAGGTGCAGAAAATACAGGTTTTCCATTTATTAATCCCATGGGTATGTTTCTGACCTCCACTCTTACTTTGTAACTTATGATAAAAGCTTCATTGTCCATCGGTAACAACATGAATAAACAGACAATGACTAAACAGAACTTTAGAAACATGTTGAAAAGAAATGTCATTGATCAATAAGCCATGGGACTTCCTACAGCAATTGACAATAGTTTGACAAATTGAAAAAAAAAAAATCCTTGCAAAAATAGCTTGCATCCTTTTGTTTTTCTCGCTTGGTCTGGACCTTCATATTGGGTGGAATTGTGAAAAATTCTCTGCATTCATGTGTTACCAGTATAGTTGTAACGATGACCGTCTTGTTTTCCATTCCCATCGTGTCATTAGGGTAAAGGTCTGACTTTGTCACCACCATCTTGTCCACCTCGTTCCAATAACCAATCTAAGAAAACACACATACAGAGTGGAATGTATATGTATGTATCTTCCAAATTGCTACATACAATGATAGTATTAATTTCTGCAAATTGATTCTTCACTCACCTTAACAGGTCCATTGTTCTTTAGCTCCATGATTGTCACCGAGTAGTTGACCCTCTTTCCATACTGGTCAAACTGAATGTTCCCTGTTAAACCATCTACACGCACCTACACACACATCACATTACTTGAAGTATGTACTGAAAAAAATAATGCTATTGTTAATAATTGTTGAATAATAACTGTTACATAATAAAAATGGCAAAGGAAACATCCTTGGATTTCAGGCTCCCTCTCTGATCTGATTTTGCAAAACAAGTAATTACACAAGTGTAATTATTTTACATAAAATGTCCCTATGCCCCAAAAATCTCTTTCTCTTTTTAGCGTACATCTGCTGGTTAGGATTTGAGAGTCAGTTGTGAAACAGGATGAAAATACACAATAAAGTTATGTCCATATTTGATTAGGTTTATTTTAGGTTTAAAAATACAACAGTTCTTTTTATGTAAAGCAAGTGCTCAGATAACAAAGAGTGCTGCATTAAACAGCGTAAACTGCAGCATCCAATGAGAAAGCATTCTTTCATATACCTGTAAGACCATGCATGTGAGACAAATATGACCCAGGTGCCAAGTTTAAGTCAACGATTTACAAGTTTTCAGTTTAAGTGTCATATAACTCTGACAGAGCGTTACGTTTTTTATTTCACAATGCTGAAAAATGATCACAGAGGCAATCGTTTTTGTAATCATGATGACCATGAGCTCAACTTATCTACCTACAATGTGGGCATGCATTTGAGTGACGACTCCTGTGCCTTGCCTTGTTTTAATGTGGCCCTCTGCATCAGAGGATAACATTTTTTTTTGTTACTTTCACTTGCCTGCCTCTCATGTCTGCATCTGGGTCCTCTCCTGATTTGTCCTGGACAGTTACCTGTTTGAGGGCACGTTCAATCTCCACCCCCTGTGACCAGGGAACTGCTGGATTGGCCAGACAGTCTCCACTGTTTCCACGACGACTCATGTCTATTCTCTGTTTGTGCAGGAAGCGGAATGCCTCAGTCATCACATGGACAGCATCATAGGTAAGGGCTGAGGTATACTGAAAGACACAGAGACAGAGACAACAAATGAGTACATAGCATCAGTGGAATTACTGGAAATGACCATATCAGACCCGCAATGTATAGTTTTTAGCTGCGGTTTGGCATTTTTAACAGCATCACTCCCTGCTCCACATATGGTTGCCCTTTTAATGAGCAAAATGCCTCAAAGCTCTGCACCGCATTTGATAAGCAGAGTGTATTCCAATCTGAACATCCAAACACTAATCATTTAACTGACTGTTTTAATTCAAAATGTAATTAATTCAATCTTAATGGACTTCTTAAGGTCAGATCTAAGTCCTGTTCCAACAACAACATTTACAGCTGTAAAAGGGAATGCAGAAAAGCAGAGCACAGATGGAAGAAGTCTGATCTCTAAATACACAACATTATGAAAGACTTACTAGTGTAATATAACAGTTGGGTCAAGCTTGCCATAACAAGCTATTTTTCTGAGCTTGTTTCCTTCAAAGCAACACAATCATCTCCTCAAACTACATACCCATTTCCAAACATTTAATGTCAAAAAAATTTGAAATAAATCGTCTGTCATCAACTTTTAGCTGCATTAGAAAACTTTTTTTTTTTTAAGTTTCACTCTGGATTCCAGAGGTTCCACACCACCGAGACAGCATTGCTCAGAGTAACCAGTGATCTTTTAATGGCCACTGATGACGCCATGTGCCCAGTCTTGGTGCCGTCGGACCTCAGTGCAGTCTTGACACTGTGGCTTACAGCATCCTGCTGGATGAACTGATGCAGTGGGTAGGGATATCTGGGACAGCTTTAGCCTGGTTTTCATCTCATCTGTCAAACAGGAAGTTCTGTGTATCCACCAAAACACCATGCATCATCATTTTCCTCCGCCAAATATGGTGTCCCACAGGGGTCAGTTTTGGGACCTATTCTATTGTCATTATACATGATCCCCCTTGGACACATTATTGAGAAATAAGGTGTAGCTTTGTTAGATGTTCTGAACCTGATACAAATTGACACATTCATGGTCTTCACGTGTTGCACTTTAAACAGAAGTCTTTCTGTTTACAGTGGACTTTGTGTGCAAACTTTCTGTGTACACAATTTTTTGAGCAGCACAAACTCTTGTGGACTTGGAAAGATGTCGAAATATATGTCACATCGACCCTTGTGGACACTGGTGTACTTGCAAATGTGGAAAATATAACATTGGCCTTATACTACTTTCTAACGGTGTCTAATTTGAGCACTCTGTTTTACACATGTACAGTAAATCTAAACATTTTGCGAAAGCACAGTTTGTTCTTGTATTGTGATGGTGCACTGAAGACAATTTTGGCCTACCTTGTGTACTTGCAAACATGAAAAGTACAACTCTGGCCCTATGCTATTAATTTTTGTACTATTACTTTTTAACTTTAATTTTACTTTCTTTTGTTACTCAGTAGTAGCATAATTTTGCTGCCCTGAACCATGGGCTACCTCCAAGGATTCGTGTACGATCTGAGTGTTTTCAGTCATCATCACACAGCATATTCTGTTTCCTAAAACAACACATACTCATTTAAACTACCATAGGAAGTAATGTTGAATGTCTAAATCTTACTCTGATCCGTGTATCAGCACCAGGATACTCCTTTTCTTCCAAAGCCTCCCATCGTTGGTCGAACTTTGCCACCACGGGATCATCAAAATCTACTATCTGAAAACCAGACACATTCGCACCTCCATACTGGATTTTCGAGAGGTCACCATCCACAAAACCCTGAAACAATATCAACAACAAAGAACAAATTTCAACAAAGAATAGAATGTACTTTTGACAAATGATTAGTTCAGTGGCCTCTCCTCTATCACATGCTGCCTGATTACCTCTTCCTCCTGTGGCAGCTTGTATGAATGTGACTGCTTGCTCCGCTATCTACTGTAAATATGTTGTTGAACCTCAGTCTAAGTTCTTATAAAATAACTGGAATTTTAAATATACTGTTATTTTTCAGTCATATATTATTATACATGCATTATACATTTGGTCAGGCTAATCTAGAAATGGGAAAATTGCTCACCAAGTTTGCGATGATGTAGTGGTATCCCTTGACATGCCTGCCGATAGTGATCACCTAATGGGGAAAGACAACAAGGTGTATCACTAATAAAGCACAACAGTTCAATATAAATGCTCAGAAAAGTCATTGCTGTACTTTTCAAACATTTGCCAGCCTCGTGTTGTTCTGTGAAAACCACTGTCTATATGTTCATGCTGCAGTTGATCAAAACTTCACAAATTTCTGAGATACATACAGTACCAGTCAAAAGTTTGGACACACCTCTTCCAAGAGTGTATTTTTATTTATGTAACTATTCTTTATTTTCCCTATTTTCGACAGGACACCAGTCACCAATTCAATTCAATTCAGTTCAATTCAATTGTATTTATATAGTGGAAATTCACAACAGATGTCATCCCATAGCACTTCACATAGGAGGGTAAACACCTTACAAATTTAAAACAGATACCTGACAAATCCCAAGTTTCATTTGGATTCCCTTGGAGCAAGAACTTGGCCACAAAGTGCCCAGCATATGTGGGAACTCTTTGAAGATGGTTGGACTGGTATTGTATGTGACATATGTGATATACGACAGAGGCAGTTTTTTTTTCCTCACTGTGGATAGATGTAATAATGTGGCAGATGATAGCAAATGCGTTACAGAAATGATAAACTTAATACAGAGGAGGTAGCAGACAAGAAACTTACTGGTATTCTTACCATTCTCCCCTCATTATTTCCCCTTTTGGCTGACTTATACTGGTAGTATGAATTAGGTCTGGACCACAATATCCGAATATCCAAATATTCGGTCATTGTGGTGGCATCCAGACAGCAATTTTAATATTCACTTTGCCCCCCACCGGTCGTTGGTTCGAATACATATCCGAATATCAGAAATTGCTATTCAGACCAGCCCTAGTATGGATTAGTAATGAGACTGGAATCAACCTGTTCCATGATGTCTTTGACTTTGTCTTGTTCACAGTCCAGGATGATGCGTCGCTCCTTACGGATCTCCAGGTCCTGAAAAGCAGATAAGCATGTCTATAGTCTCATAGTCTTTAATTTTGTGCAGCCCTGCAGTTGAAACATAACCCTGAAAATAATACGTGGTATTTTCCTGAGGTGCAATGACATTCATTTCTGACCTGTACCAGGTAGTTTTGCTATTTTGGTAGTTTCGCTTAGCCGCTTCATTATCATTCTGTTAGAAATGCTCTGCCCTGCTTGAATTTCTTTATACCAATCACAGTAGTTGTGGATGGTTTCAGAGCTCCCTCAAAAGAGTGATGAGTGAAATTGTTTTGATGGAACATTTGCAGGCAGGGAATCTAGAGCTTTTATTAAAATGGCTAACTCACATTTAAAATAAATAAATAATAAAATTTAAAAAATCTTGACTGCCTTGAAACTTGAAATTTTCAGTGTGGTAGTTTGTGACATGCATTTTTGTAAGCTTCTCTCTGTTTTATCGTGCTATTGTAATGCACACTACTGGCAAATCAGCTTAGGAGTCTCCAACAAATTACTGGACTTGTCATCTTGTCATCTGCGGGCAGCAGCAAACTGGTAAAGCTTTATTTCACAAAAAGTATCATATTAACCTGCTATACAGAAACTGATATGTAGCTGTAATATCTCAATAAGCTTTGTAATTTGGTACTAAGTATAAAACTCTTTCGTATTTCTAGCACACCCCAGATTTTCAAACAAAATGCTCAACGTCCTATCAGAGTTTACGATACAAAAACAGAAAAACGACATTTTCTAGTGATGCTGGTATGAAATTACTTGGCTTGTAATTCATAAGTATTGACCTGTGCCATAGCACAGTTTCCTTGTAGCTAATTACAAATAGATTTCAACAAAACTTAAATTAATAAAATGACACACGCATCACAAAATGATCCAACTGTCATCACTGAGCCTCCGTTAGTGGGTGAGATTAACCACCTTTTGTCTTATAGTGTCTGTTTTTATGTATCCTGCAGTGCTGTGTAAGAATGGAATATCAGTACCTGAAACAGGGAGCGGTAGGCTTCATCTTTTCTTTCATCTTTTAGGTTTCCTACATTTATTGCTGTGACGACCCATTTCTTCTCTGCTGCAGTGTCCAGTATTACTTGAAGAGTAGAAAGACCTACAAACACACAAATGCACACACAAGACATAATTAGTAAAATCATAATACTTAACATTAAAAATGTCCAGTATTGTACTGTACAGGGGCAAAAGAATAACACTGCAGGTACATTAGAAATACACCTCTTGAATGTGCAAAATGTTAATATATTTTTTGCACCTTTAAATCGGGCAGAGGTGGCCATGGCTGTTAGTGCGAAAGGTAACTCCATGTTTAGTTCACAAGAATTTATGTAGCCACTGCCACATTCAACTACATCGTGATAACTGCCGGCAACCTGGTTTCTTTTCTTGAACAATAAAATGCGCTACAGGAGTGACAGAGCCCCCTAGTGGAATGGCATGCAACATGTTCGTACAACAAAAGAGTAACAATGTCAAGCACAGACTTGAGTGTGTATGCATAGCACAACAGTTGATTATTGAGTGTCATTGGTGCAGAATACGTAATAAAATCCTCCTTGAATTATCTGAACTCTCCATGAAGTTTTCAGTTAACCATTTTACATGTCCTCGTCCCCTATGTGGACGGGTTTTTCATGGATTTACTTACCCTCTGTTTTCTTCTACCTTCTCATACCTTCCTGACATTAAACTGGGGTGCACAGTATTATTACGGAATTTGTGTAATGAAAGCTGATAGTGATACTATCCCCACATATGTGAAACATCACACTCACACTGCAGCTATACTTCAGCTGTAAGAAGCTGTGACCTTTACTGACAGCTCAAACCATTTTTGATAAATAATCACCAGTAATGTTGACACAATGACGAATGGTTTTTCACACAGAAGAACCGGCGCCGCCGCGCTCTGAAACCCAATCATCTTGCTGTTGCTGTGCAAAGCGAGGAGAGAAGAAGAATAGTGTAGCACGAAGGTCAGAGAGACTGTGTGCTCGTCGTGTCAAATTGGTTGAATTTTGACCACTGCGCGGTATGACATTGGACTGCATGGCCAATAGAAACGAGGCATCTCGCCTGCATGAAATGCAAAGTGAAGGAAGAGCCAGTGCTGTGTGACTGAATTTTCTGAATTACATGATACAACTTTCTAGTTGTATTGAGACTCGGGGAGAAAAAGTTTTCATAATCGCAAGGACATGGTGTGAAGTCTTTACCTTGCTATGTGAAGTGCTATGAGATGACATATTGTGAATTGGCGCTATGTACAAAAATTTTAATTTAATTAACCGGTGCTAACGATTGCTGCGTACTGGCAAGGCTAGTAGTAATGCTTGCTACTTAACATGGGACAATTACATCTTCGCTGTTGAAGTGTTTGCATCAAACTGAAAGCTTTTTGCTTGAGATGACGGTGACATTGCCCCACTGGAATTTCTGAAATCTCACTAATCTGCGACTCCTCAGGAGCTGTGCGCTGAAACCCACAGCAAGCGCAGTGCGTCCTGTGTGAAAGCTGTTTAAGTGGATAAAGGTAAATAAAAGGAGATGTGCAAGAGACTCTGGTAAGTTCAGAAAATTACACCACTTCACTGCAATGCACCTTTCAAACCAGGGGCCTCATTTATCATCAGTACGTAGAAAATGTTCTAAATTCTGTCGTATGAATGAAATTTAGTGTGTGAACACAAAAAAATGTGTATTTATCAAACATGTGTACAAGTGTCGTACGCACATCAGTAAGTCATCAGTGCTATAAATCCCACTTGTTCTTAACCACTGTGTTCGTGTACGTTGCCTTCAGAAACGCCTCCAAATCACCATGTACGGCAACAACACGCCTCTTTATAAAACAAGTGGATTTTTTCCCCCTCTTCACCTTTCATTATCATGACAAAGAGGGCAACAAAGAGGAACTTTTTGGAAACTGAACTTGAGGTACTTGTCAGCCAGGTTGAAGCTAACCAGAAAGTATTGTTTGGTTTGTGAAATGTTGGGACAAGCAGCAAAAGAAAAAAATATGGATTATGGATTCCAAAATTCTTGGTGGTCTAACAACACCAGAACCAGATCTGTCTAGGAAAATATCAAACACCTGATTAAAATCACCCCCCCAGAAGTTAATCAGCCTTATGTTTAAAATTCATATATTCTGCCACAGTTTTGGAGGAAAATTCACATCAACATCTAACCAACCACAGATGTGCACATCTCCAGGGGTAGTGTTCAGGTTCAAACCCCCTGTGGTTGCTCTTTGTTCAATTGCAATGTATTTCTGTATTTGAAAGGGTTTTCTAAATTTGTAGCATTGTTGTGTTTGGTTGTGTTTTTTATATTTGCATACTCTTCTGTATTTGGATGTCTGTTCTCGATTTGGATGGGGTTGTGTAGATTTGGTTGTGTTTCTAGTTTACAGCTGATTTCTGTATTTGATTATATAATCTATATTTGGTATGGTTTTAGGAATTAACAGTACTCTCACATGTCCCTTCAAAAAATCAGCGTGTAGTGTAGTGTAGGGAGGTTCTTGAAGAAGGACAACACTAAATGAAAATCTTTTAGGCAGAGCCTGGCAACAAAGCAAACAAACAGGGCTGCCATGGAGACTCAATACAGACATTTGTCAGGTGACTCATATTCAGGAACAATTTCAGAAACTAGAGGTATGCTAGCTGCATCAAACTCAAGAACAGCCCCAATAACAGGAGAAATGTCATCTGACTCTAACTCAAGAACAGGTCACTCATCAGAGTTAGAAACAAAGGAATCATCTGCTCACTCAGGGAAAGTCTTTTTGCTCTTCTTTGTTGCAGACAGACTCAGGAACTAGGGAAATGTCAACCGACTGACTAAATAACAGAAGGAATGTGACTCGAGAGCAACAACTAATTGCAATAGTAAACCATGGAAATGGCATGGCATCAGTCAACTCAGGTGCATACTCAGGAACAGTAGAAATGTCAGCCTTCTCTGACACAGAAACCGGCTTGGGAACAAGAGAGGTAATGGCCGACTCAGACTTGGGAACAGACTCTGGAACAGTAGAGACATCAGTCAACCCAGTTACAGGAGAGTCCGATTAAACCACACGCTCACGAACAAATGAAACATCAGATGACCCAGCAATAGAAGATGTGTCGATTGACCTGGAAATAAACTTGGGAACAGGAGGGGCATCAGCTAGTCCAGGAGCAGGAGTGATGTTGGCTGAGTGCAGGAGAAAACTTTGGAACAGGCTGGCTGGCTCAGGTGTAGGAGAGGTGGTGACCAACTCAGAAGCAGACTTGGTGTTGGTCATGTTGTTAATGGCTAGCAGGCCAGATGCTACCTGGTTGGCTGCTATCAGTATGGAAGGTACGCTTTGGGGCTGCACGGTGACTCAGTAGTTAGCACCTTCACCTAGAAGATCCCCAGTTCGCATCTTAGTTAGGACGCCTGGGATCTTTCTGCGTGGAGTTTGCATGTTCTCCCTGTGCAGCGTTCTCACCGACGGTACTCCAGCTTCCTCCCACAGTCCAAAACATGCTGAGATTAATTGGGGAATCTAAATCGTCCATAGGTGTGGATGTGAGTGTGCTTGGTTGTCTCTCTGTGAAGCCCAGTGATAGAGTGACAACCTGTCCAGGTGTCACCTGCCTTCGCCTTGAGTCAGCTGGGATAGACTTCAGTGTCCCTCGCGACCCTATTGAGGATCAAGCGGTGCATAGATGGATGGATGGTATGTTGGGGCGGGTAGGTTGCAGACTAGCAAAGTAGAGGTCATTATACTCATTGCTGGCAAACCAGAGGTTAGCCAACACAGAGGCAGGGGCAGGCAGGAAGCAAGCTGACTAAGAAAGCACTAATTGACTTGGGGCAATCAGGCTGTTGGTAAGCTGACTCAGGAGCAGGAGGCCAGCAGGCCGATTGCTGAACCCAACATGAAAGCTACAAAACAGGTTAGGATTGGCTTGCAACATTTTCCTAAAGTTTGCTATAGTTGACCAGTCTCTGCTGTGCCCAGAATATCCATTCGCAAAAGACTTGGGAAACAGTGCTCTCAAAATCAACAATATCCTCCAGCTTAAGCTTAAGCTGTGAAACACTTTCACTCTTGAAGGCTTCAAGGATTGCACCCAACCCTTACTGTTGGGTTCTGTTCAAAAGTCGGACCCAAACGCAAACAGGCAAAATAAACAAAAAGTTACAGGTGGGATGTACAAAGCCTGGCAGGACAAAAAAAAAAAAAAGCAGATGGAGATCCAGATGTAATACTTCAACCAAATAGTCAATCAAAAGTCCAACAAATTCAATTTAAAGAACAAAAAAGGAAGAGGCCCAAAAAAACTTAAGAGAAACATGAAGAATACACATAGATCAGGGAAAGTGGACCAGGAAGTGAGTAATGACCTGACAAAGACAATGGGAGAAGCACAAAGCTAAATACACCAGGGAGGTAACTGTGAGCAGGTAAGGACAATCATGGCATCACAGAGGCAAGAAAACAATACAAGACCCCAACCCCAACCAAGACACCATACAACTGGAACTAATTACAGTCAAACCCCAAAACAAGGTTGAAAAATTGAAACAAAACCCTTAATCTATTTGTTCAACACCCACAATTTAGTTTAAGTCTGAATACACAGTTTGCAAAAGTTAGTTGTGGTTAAATTTTTACTGCGATATGTATTGTATGTCTATTGTGATATTAATAAAGTTTTGAGAAGATACACACTTTATCTATCAAGAAAAAATCACACTGTCACAATCATGTCATGGGAAGAGATAAAAAAACATTTTATGCCAACTTTATGGGCAACAGTGTAGTATTGCAAAGACCGTATTGTATTATATTATCCCAAGAAAGCAATTCACTCTCAGAGTTTCCAAATACAGAATTACAAGCAGAGGTTTCAGCTACGCTTACTGTGAAATCAGCTCCCAGTTTGGGCAGACAAACTCTCTGCTTTGATGATTAGGCTTAAAACTGCACTGAGCACCTCTCCTCCACTCTATCTGTGCATTTATATGCCACTAACTTTGTGTTTCATCCTCTCTGCTTGTATACATAAATCTGGAGCTATATGTCTCTGATCTGCAGAGGTTGACCAACCTCCAAAGTGTTCACTGTTCTTTTACGCCCTGTTTGTCTGACTCTCGATCAACTATCTTGTTCTCTTCCTCTCATCCCAACCAGTCAAGGCAGATGGCCGCCCTCCCTGAGTCTGGTTCTGCAGGGTTTTTTCGTTGTACCTCAAGATAAAGGGGAGGTTTTTTTTTGGTTTGTTTTCCTTGCCACTATTGCAAAAAGTGAATCCAAAGGAAACATTGGAATTGTTTGTTTTCTCTGCATATGTTTTTAAAGGTATTCACTTTACCGGTGTGAAGTTATTCAAGAAATAACTTCACATGGAATTGAAATAAATGGGCAGGAATTAAAAATAGACTTGATGATATAATACAAAGAGCAACAAACCAAGCACTGAGGGTAGGATGTCGTGGTGTAATGGAATAAACAGAGCACTTTGGAGTGTGGGATACAAATTCTGTTTAAAGCCATGAGTGAGCCAGCTCGACACTTTTGGGGCATTTTAAGTGTGTCTATATTCCTATGCTTGCGTGGTGGGAAGGGCTTTTGACAGAAAGTAGGAGGAGGGCTATATTTTCAAATGCCTACTGCAGCTTTATTACGTGTTATATCAAAGCTTTATCAGTGTCGGTGAATATAGAAAAAGTAATTGCCCAAATATGTTCATTTACAAACAAAGCTTTCAAATTCCACAGGTTGTTTACCTCATAAGTAAAACCCGTCACCAAAATAAAGGGAAGTTATGTTCAAAGCATAGAGCAGTTACATATATGTGACAAATAATGTGAATTTCCTTACCTCTGTCACTGTCGTAGAGATAGGCAAACTTATCCCATTTGTAGTACTCCACTAATGAAACGAGTGGCCCCTTGATGTCCGGCCTCATTTGGAGAACAAACTGATTCATTCCTTCGGCTGGGAACGAAGGTGTGATGAAGGAGACATGAAGAGTCTCACAAAAGGAGGTGATGGTGTTGACCGACTTCTTGTCATAGAAGCCAAAAATGGCATAGACACCCCGAGAGAACTGGGAACAAACTATAAAAAGAGAGAGAGAAAGATTTTAGTAACATTTTTCAAAGATAGACAAGACAAACAAAAAGGATAAGACTCAACCACGGGAGGCAAGATTTGGGTAAATCTTGAGAAATGATGACTCTCACCTGATCTAACAGCTGATTGGTTTAGATGTTGACTCAACATTATGACGTTTGAGATAAACTTATATCTTAGTCAACATGTAACCCCACACCCTGCTGCTGCCACCTGTTATTGTCCACTTTCCAGGCAAGGCGCAGTGCAACAAGCCGATAAACTCCCAGCCATCAGGCACCTGATCCTGATGCTCTTATAACCCTCCTGGATATAAAAGCACCACTTCTCCCGTCATTCCTTGCAAGACTGTCTGCTAATTATGTGTACTGGCTCATTCCCCCTTGTGTTGCTTATTCCAGTTTTGGTTCTTTCCACTAACTTCT
>NW_007578757.1:0-21305 GCF_000690725.1 Stegastes partitus
ATGATTCACACGCATGGAGCACTCTGCCTTCTGCCCTCTGCATCAACGGAGAGGAGGTAGAGAGGGTGGAGAGCTGCAGATTCCTTGGAGTGAACATCTAAGCTGACCTCACCTGGACCTACAACATCTCCTACCAGGTGGGGAAGGCACAACACAGACTTTACTTCCTCAGGAGGTTGAAGCAGGCTCACCTCCCTCAACCCCTGTTGGTTCACTTCTACAGAAGCACCATTGAGAGCCTCCTGACATACTGCTGCACAGCGTGGTTCACCAGCTGCATGCGGAGGACAAGAGGAACCTGCAGCGGGTGGTGAGGCAGCTGAGACAATTATTGGGACCACACTACCTCTCCTGGAAGACATTTACACCGGCCGACTTCAGAAGAAGGCCACATTCATTGCAAATGACCCCACTAACCCTGGAAACCCCTGTTCTCCCCCCGACCCTCTGGTAAAAGATATCGGACATTAAAGACTAAAACAAACCGTTTCAAGCACACCCTCACCCAACCCCTCATCCTCACCCAAACCCTCACCCGCACCCGCACCCAACTCCTCAACCAACCCAAAACTGCCCCCCTGATAATGGACGGAAATTGGTGCGGACGTGTGCAATGGTGTACAGCTATGTATGTCATGTAGGTGCGAAATCTCATCAAACCAGACAGTCAGCATCTTGGAGGCTTTCGAAACTTTTCATGCTGTGAGCAAAGAGCCACTAGAGGGCAGTGTAGACCATGTATGTACCTACAACCTACACAAGAGAGGATGAAAGTCGACTTTGTTTTTTCAGTCAAGCAAAGTTAGACGACTTCACTGTCTGTTAGAGGCAGTGGTCACATTTGTTAATCAGATTATAGAGCCAGGCCAACACTGGATTTGTGAGGACAATACGGATGTGCTAGAGTTCAGAAAAACTGGGTGTCCCCTGCCTTCGTCCTAAGTCAGCTGGGATAGGCTCCAGCTCCCCACCACCCTAGTGAGGATTAAGCGATGGATGGATGGATGGATGGATGGATGGGGTCCAATGGACCCCAAGAAAGAATATCCATCCATCCATCCATCCATCCAAAGACCTTCTACATATGGCAACATGAAAGTCCTGAATCGGGTTATTGTTCTTAACACATATTCCAAGTTACACTAAATGTCAGCTTGAATCTGAGACCATTTTTTGGTGGAATATCACTGATGTTTTCATCATGATGCAGTGAGTAGAGTTAGTCTGTTAAATTGTTATGTTGAAGCAGAGGAACCAAAGGCATGTACTACAATGTCAATTCCACATAGCCAGGCTTTTTTTGTGTCACACAACTAAAAATCCAATCAAAGATAATGGGTATCATGATGGTGGTTAGCAAATTTTATTTATTAGTCCAAGTTTTTTTCCCCCCATCAGGCTCTGTGTGTGCTTTCACATAAGCAAGCATTTGATGCACCATTTGTATGTTCTTCTGCACAAAACGGACTGACACTGTACTTAAGTCAAGAGGAATGAACAATGTCAAAAACAATTTTACTGTAAAGTAACACTGTTGCTGCAAATAAATGCAAGAGATGAATGTTGGTGGGAAAACTGTTCATCAATATAGTGAATATATGTACTTTGTCTCTCAGTGTTGCTGCGGCTGCATGTTTTAACATGACAGCTGCACATTAGAGCTCCTCTTCATACGTATACGTTCAAACATGATACTCAAGTAGTTTATTCAAGACTGACACTATGAAGAATATGTGGGGATTTCTTTAGGTTTTTGGCCAAATCGAAGTGAAATTAAAGTCGATATACCAATAGACTAATACATTTCTACTCTACATATTTATGCATTGTCTGCAACACCGTCTGAATGGATGGAGGTTCCCATGGCGACATGATGCATACAGTTTGCCTACCACAACGCTATGGCTTTGGCTTTGTTTGCAGACATAATGTATTCCCTCAGGTGAGAATCTGCATCGCTCATGGAGAATAAGGTTATGAAAAGAGGGCAGAGCTTCTTACAGTTGATTCAAATACCAAACTCTGTGCAGAACCTCTTCTGTAGCAGGCTAGTTGTGCAGTTACCATGGTGATCTGGCCACGTTACAAGAGAGTCACTTTTATGACATTTAAAACTTGTAGCACGCCCCTCTGATGTAGTCCACAGCAGACTCACAAACTCAGTGTGCACCGTCGATCCCGTTACTGCCTGCTCGTCTGTTTAGCGACGGCTGGAATGAAAACCTGCAGGGTTTCATTTTAAAGGGAACCTGTTGGCTAATATCATGTGCTTTAGTACAACTGAGATCGAGCACCTAAATGCAGCGTTTCTATCAGTTGTCTCAGTGACTACCTCAAAAAGCACAGCTCTCCTCTGCACGTATGGACTGAAAGCAAAGCCACAGTTGAACTCAGCACCTAAATGAAAACCGATAAGACTCTACACACATCCAAATTTCACCCAGAAGTCGGTGGAAATGACTCTAATTGACCCATTTAAATCACATATATGCTAGTTCTTTTCTATTTAAACTAACTAAATGTGTAAAACACCTCTGTCCAAATGATAAAAAAAAGAAGAAATAATAATAATAATAAACACAAAAGAAACAAAATGTCAAACAGGGTACATGTGTTCATTATGTTTAATTTTCAAATAACTGATGGCAAAATGAGAATATTTACAGGAGGGAATATGTATGATCTGTACAAAGAAATATACATGCAGAGATAAAAAACATAAAACGTAGCAAACATGTAATTTATGAAACAAATGAAACGGGAAAATAAACACAACAAAAAAGACAAAATGACAATGAAAAAAAAACAAAAAACAAAAAACCTAAACTGAGGTATCCAGTCCAAGTTTCCTTGTTTTTAATGGCCTGTACACACCTTTTAAAATAAATAAAAAGGTAACAGAGGGCTGATTCCTGTTTAAACATGCTTAACCCCATTACTGGATTAATGTATTGTATTTAAACATCTGGTGTGTTTTTATCTGGTTAGTTACCGTTTTAGGGGAGTTGTTTTAAAAAGAGGAATAGAAACATTTTGGCAACAAGTATCTGTACATAAAGTTAGAAGATCATTTAGTAAATAAAATCTCGCATTGTGCTCTTGATCCATTCTGTGAATTACGAGAGTATATTTCTGTCTTCTTTTTAATCTCCCGCCTTTTTCCTAAAGGTGTAACAGGAGACTGATCTAATCGTGTTCCTCCAACATAGTGTAAACAGTCACAGTCTTAAATTACCGAACTCAAGTGAAACATAATCGCAATAAAACATTTTTTTTTCTTTAAGTACTATAAAGCTAGAGCAACTTTGGTGTACCAATACTACAGAGGCATACAGTACAAAAAGTGTTAAATTAGTTTTTTTTGATCAAACCATAATGATTGTAGATTTGTGACCTCTAAACGTGGCCCGGCCTGGCAGTCATGACACTCAACGATCAAATAAACACAAACTACCAGCAGTGCTTGCAGTACCAAGTACATGCTTTTCTCTAGATTTATTACAGATACAACAGATGTCTTCATAAATAGTTGCATAAAATGTTAAAGCCGCAACATTGCACATGATAATCAAACATAACATACAATGAGTGCATTTACAGTAATTCGTCCTCCTCTGCCTCCACATTCAAGCTCATCTGATTGGCAATCACCGCTGCCACTGAGGCTCCAATAGTCCTGCCGTCCAAAAGCAGGAGTCCACTGTGAATGTGAGGTGGGGGGGGGAAAGAGGCCAGAAAGTCTATATACAAGGTAAGGCTTAAACATGTCATATCTGCGCAACACAAAGTTTTGTTCTAGGAAAAGCAAATGATGGATGTCTATTGTTCCTTCTCAGGTTGAACAGTGCAGCATTATTAACTCACGACATGGTCATCATGGTCTCTTAGATTAGGTACGTTATGTAAGCGCAGCCATCAAAAAGCTCTGATCGCGTGTATAAATGTCTCAAAGTCAAGAAGCTCAGCTACTGTATCCACGTGTCTACAGAGTCCAAAGTAGCACAGCAACTTTCAGCTGATGAGCATTTTTCTACAATTATTATTTTCTTGGAAACGTAGACTGTACTTCTCCTTTCTATACATTGTTTCTATAAGAAAGGGCTGCGTCTCAAAACTATCTGAGTTACAGCTTTAGTGTAAAAGAGCAAAAACACACAATGTCTGTGCTCCTCCTTAGCAACGTGAGGGAGGGCAGTTTGCTCTCAGCGCTATCACTAGCTCCGTTGGCGTCACTCTCTCCTGAAAGCTCTGCGTCTGTGCAGCGGCGTCAAGGCTCGATCAATTGGCTCTTCTAATCAGCTCCAACTCTTTCCAAAGAAAATAACTTACTTCATAATGTGTTTAAAATTTTTTTTTTTTTTCTTTTTGTTCACTTAATTACAAAATCTGTTTTGAGTTGAAACCAGCAAGCAGCAGTAGACAAGGGCATCCATTAATTTATGTGATTGGGGAGAACTCTGTTCTCTCGGGCTCTGATTGGCTGAAGACCTCAGCAGGTCTGAACTACTGAGAGGACTACAGGATTTTACTCAATGGTTATTTCGTGAAAGAGGATAAGATCAGCATTCATTGTTTCTCCTTCTTTTTTTTACATCTAGACCTTAAAGACACTCATTCCAGAGGAACCTGCAGCCCCTACAGCCTCAGCACTGGACAGCAAACTGAGGAGTGTCCAGTATTTCCTGCTTCTGTCTGCTATGATCCCACTGGTGAGGCAGTAGGGGCTAAGAGGTGTTTTGGAGTTAAACTCGAGGCTGAAGGCGACTTTGAATGAAGCTCCTGACTCCTCCGATGGGCCTGGCGTCAGTCTGATGTTTCCGCCTGTCTATGAAGGAAATGAGGCGGGAGGTATCCAGGCAGCCCTCTGCTCTGGCCCGGCCATCGCCAAGACCAGCCTGCAGCCATGGCTCCTGGAGGCAGAGACCAGCCGGAGGCCTCCTTCCTGGGTCAGTCCTCAGAAGCAGGCAGACAAAGTCCCGGGCCGCCTGGCTGACGCCCTGGAAGTAATCCCTGGGGAAGCTGAAGTCCAGCCTGCAGATGTTTAGGCAGGTTTCCTCTGCGCTCTCGTCGAGGAAGGGGGAGGCGCCGCTCAGCAGCACGTAGGTCACCACGCCTAGACTCCACAGGTCGGAGGTCAGCGACACAGGCTCTCCGAGGACCAGCTCTGGGGAGGCAAACTCAGGGCTGCCCAGCAGAGGGTGAACGTAGTGGGCACTGTTGAGCTGGACGGCATCCCCGAAGTCTATGAGTTTGACCGTTGGCTGGCCGCTGGCGGTGTGGGCAACCAGCAGGTTCTCAGGCTGGAGCAAGAGCAAAGAAAAGAGAACATGGTCTCAGCATGAGTCTTGTGGACTAGATTGGTATTAATTAATTCTAAACAGTTTCCGGTCCTAAATTGTAGGTAAATCCTGGTGAACTACATGAACCTTCAGCTGCATTATTGCTTGACAGTTGATGACTATGCTCCCTTGTGGACGTGCACAGGGACAGCGGTACACCACATGGATGCATAGTTGTTCTTACTGTACTACTCTTTAGTCAGTTTGGAGTACAAGTTACATGGATGTGCAATAGATCGGCATTTATGTATTCCAGTGCATGTTCATTGTGAATCAAATCATTTTGCTTTAGTAAAAGCATAGTGGCCACGTTTACACTCTCTGATGATGAATTCTGCATCACTTGTGCTGTAGTGGATCCTTGCAGGTACATAAATTAAAGCCTGCAGCACTGAGTATGTGAGGGGCTTCTTGTTGGCGTCCATTTACCCTCCAGTTTTTTGACCACTACACTACAGCGGCATCCACTGTGCCTGAGCATCTCTTCTTCTTCATACAATAATGTAGCCCTTCTGATTCAATAAACAAGCTGTAAACACAGAAGACATACATGCAGATCCACTACAAATACATGGAATGCATTCTGTGTGGGGGCTATGAGAAGAACAACTATTGGTCCGTGGTGTTTGCATGGGAGTATAACTGTGGCCTACCTTCAGAGATTAGGTCAATTCTAAAGGTGTCTTACCAAAGACAGTCCTCATAGATACCCTTTTTTTTTTTTTTTTTTTGCAATGTCTTTTGCAGGAGATTGAATCACTGATCAAGTCTCGCAGGTAAGGTGAAAACATTAACGCTTACTTTTACGTCCAAATGAACTATTCTGCAGTTGTGCAAGTAGTGTAAAGCTTCTAAAACGTTGCGCAGGTAGCAGGCCACTTTCTCCTCCGTCAGATTCCCCCAGCTCACGATGTAGTCCAGCAGACGGCCTTGGTCAGCCCTGAAACACAAAGTAAGCGTCAAGACAGGAGAGACGGAAGCCTTCGCTGTCTATGTGGATTTGAATTCTACGGGAAAAGTGTCTGTTTTTGATTGTGTACTGACATCTCCAGGACCAGGGCGTAGCTGCTGGGGGTTTCGTACGTGTCCATCAGGCTGACTATGCACGGGTGTTGGAGTCTCTGGAGCAGATTGAGTTCCTGAGTCACCCGGTCTCTCCTCATCAGCTTCTTGTTAACCTGTTTGACCGCCACCGTACGCTTGGTTCCCCGGTGGTCGCAACGCTTGACAACAGAGAAACGACCCCTGATGAAAAGAAACAGGTTCGTCGGTTTGCTTTGCACACTTGCTGGATCATTGTCACTCTGACGATCTCAATTTCTGAAACTGGTTTAGTTCGTGATACTTTTTAACAAGGCATGGAGATATTCTAGGTGAGTGTGTTACCTTCCCAGTTCAACCACTTCAGCGTAGTGAGACTCAAAGTTGTCCTTCCAGCTCACTCTGACCCCATCGGCAGACACAGCTGAGGCAAATAAGAACACAAGTCCGCACTCAGCACCAGGCTTGTCAAATCACATCTGTGGAAGCAGTGATGCTGTGTATTTCTTACCTAATACTCTGAGGCTAGCCGATGACGTTACGCTGCCCAACTCGTTGGTTGCAACACAAGTGTAAACACCATCGTCCTCAGAGGCTACGCCGATTATCCGCAACGTTGCTTCGCCCGTATCACTGCAACAAAGACGCAGGATGTTAGTTTACATCTGCTTTGAACATTCAGCCTTCTTCACTTGTACTGATTTTCTCTTCTGTGCTTTCACAAACAGAATTAAATCTCCTGGACTGTTTATTCTTTCATTTTACATGATCAAAGAGAGCAACAGATTAGTTTGATGGAACTGTAGGTCTTTATCGTCGGGTAGACTATGTCTGTGAAGACTTTTAAGGACAAAGGACACTCATTTGAAGACAGCAACGTACAGATTTTGGCAAGGGGAGGACAGATGACTTGAGAGAGAGGTAAAAGAAGCCATCTAACTGGAAAGACCATCCCTCAACAGAGACGGAGGTCTGAGGCATCACCTCTCACCTGTTTACAGTTCAGTCATAAGATCTCTCCCCAGGAAGATGAAACCACATTCACTCACATAACGAGGGGGAGGAGTAACAACCCCCAATATGAAACCGAAACTCAGGTGTTAACGGCTCCTTTAGGATGTAAGTATCTGGATCTGCCAACTAGTCAGTCAGAACTGATGAAGTCTCTTAGATGAGAGGTGAAACGTCCTTAAGGAACTCAAGCAAGTCCAGTTGCGATTAATCTACCAGAATGTCGGGTAAACTGGTTCCAACGATGCTAATGCAGTGTTTATTTTGAACGTCAATATTTCATTTACTCTATTTAAAGGTTTGAGTTTTGAGTAAAAGACCATGACACTCATAACATTCAGACTGTTTTCTAACCTGTAGGCGATGCTGAAGTGTCCGTTGTTGGTGAGGTTGCTCTGGTTGGGTCCCTTCCAGGTGACGGTAGCCCGGGGTCGGCCACAAACCTTACACCTGAGGGTGACGCTCTCTCCGTTGTCACACGTTACATCGCTCAGAGGTACGAGGAACTCTGGGGGAACTGAAAGGAAAGACAGGTGTTGGACGACATGTTTTATAATTAAATGGTAACTGAATGAATTATGGTTCATTCACAGTGTGGATTTGCTTTTGTCTGCAAATAAACGCAAAGTTAAAACTCACCATCATAGATGTAGTTTGGATTTAGAAGCTGGAAAGAAAGACAAACAAATGTCAGTTGTGAAAAGCGACGTGACTTAAGAGCATAAATGGAGCTTCTTGACGTGGACTGAAACTGACCTTTACAGAAACTTTATTAGCCAGGCCATCTCTGGACTTCCTGTAACCATTTTCCAGCTTGGTCTCTTTCTTTGCCTCCTTCTCTTTTTTCTCAGACTTCTTACGGATGCGCAGAGACGTGTGCCAGGATGAAGACTTCCTACTGGAACAATAGAAGTGTCAGCTGTAAGGTCCGTTGTCTTGATGCACCAGCAGATTAGCATCTCAATTTCAGAGATGAGGATAAATCACAAATTAAAGACATGCTTTTAGCCTCGACACTATGATTAAGCATCGGGAACTGGTTCCAAAATTCCAATTCCAGAGGATTCATGTGAAATTTGAATTACTATTGATTCCTAAAACAACTTCACTCACACTAGGAGCTAAGCAGCGAACTACAAACAACTACCTTGTATCTACCGCTGTCTGTCTGCAGTAGTCAATGTGAGCTGAATGTCTTTTCATCTCCTCATGCATTTGTCTCAATAAATCATGAATGTAACATTATTCTCACTTAACCTACTCAGCTGTTGGTAGAGTTTTCCTGATTCGCACATGACCCAGCACAAATTGTCTTGTACGACCTGAATTTATCAAATGCTGCTACAAAAGACTTCACACATCTGGAATCTTTACAATGAAGTAGCCAAAGTAAACCCCAAAATATGAAATCAGAATAAGTCCATAGTCGTTACAACTCTGATTAATTCATGTAGTTTTGTGTTTCTAGCGGTAACATTTATCTGCTGAAGAGAAGGCAGGTGGACGTCATAGTAAAATGAGCAGGAACTCCATTTCTTCTGAGACAGTAAACACAACACACAGTTTCAGTTACTATTCTGCTTACTGAGGCCCATTACAGCCGACTACAGTAACTTTACAACCCCTTACAGCAGCAGGGATTTCAGCAACATGCTAGATATCTTTCCCACACCAGGAAAGACTCACCTCACACAACAAACCTACTCGTCTACGTCACTAGTTAGGCTTAACCGTCTTAATTCATTTAAATATTAAGTGATAGTTTACCTTGATAGACTTTCATATCTTATGTTATTGCCCCAGTAATTTGGACAAACAATATTTCCGGGTATGCGAGTCTGGATTTAACAAGTCAATAGATCAGTGCCTGCTCAGTGCTGGACTGGCATAGGTGGCCTCTATTCCACTAGATTTATAAATTATTAAGGTTTCTAGGTGGCTTCTTCTATCATTAGTCTTCTATGTTTTGCTAAAACATACTGCTATTTCTTTTCAAATTCTACATAAAGCGCTAAGATCCTTTACTTAAGTAAAAGTACTAATACTACGCTGTGAAAGTCCTGCATCAGCAAAACGTGCTAAAAGTAAACACTCAATGCAGAAAAATGTCTCCTGTGACTACAATACAGTTTCCTATATCATTAGATTAGTAATAATCATGCATTAAGGTACTACTGTTGTAGAACCATAATCACCTGCCCCCTCAAAGAATCAGTGGTGCAGCTGCTCACGTTTTACTCATGCTATACACCAGTAAACACAAGCTGAAGCATGCTTTTACACCTCAAGTCTATTTTGTGTGACTGCAATAAACTCTGAATAGTCCCCTACATCTCAGTATAAGAAGACAGCTGCACCTAATCTCCTAAAAACCATACGAACTGAAAAAGAGCAGCTATTCTTTGTCCAGATGTCTTACTTGATGGATCCCTCGGGGCAGTCGGGGACAATGGCCGAGGTGTGTCCCAGCACAAATCCGGGGATCCAGCCCTCGGCGGCGGGGCCCTGCTCGGTGGCAGCCCTGAACACCAGGAACATGTTTTGCTGGTTGCTGGCCAAGATCTGGACCACCTCACCCTGAATGACGCTGATCTCATCCTCCTTCACAGCCATGTAGTCCTGGGTCACCAACATGGTGGATACGCTACTGCTGCTGCTACTTTCACTCTGCACCAAGGGGAGGAGGCATGTGGAAAACGGTCAGCACAAACTCACACGATTCATGGAAGTTAACTGTAAATCATTTTTTAGAAAACTTAATTGTCTAAACTTTGGTATGAAGTCTCAAAATAATTACAACCAAACTTCTTTTGTTGAGATAAGGTGAGAAAAGTAAGCAATAACATAAACTAAACACTGGAAAATGGCCTCGTAGAAAGAGTAGATTTAAGCGTAAGAAGGACAAAACATTGCTTCATCGTTTGCTTCTTGGAAAAAAAAGACAACTGGATGAAGAAAGGCAGGAATAACATGAAGATTTCCAGTTCACTCGTCTTTGCTCTGCAGCTCCAGGCAAAGATGAGAGGAGGAACGTTAGGTTGAATGAGAGAGTCTCTGTTCAGTACGTTTGTAGGTGAACCACAAACGTCAGAGGTTAGTGGCAAGAAAAGTACACTTCAGCAATCACACCATGAAGACAGCAGGTGGTGAAGGACGGCCAAGAGGAAGTCAGGTGTTAGTATAAGCTTTGTTAGAGTTCAGGAATCTCCAGACAGCCTCACAAATAACCACTGAGGAGGTGAAAAAGTTCCGCTAGTGAGGTTCTGAGTCTGAAAACACGTTGACAGTTGAAACCTTTGCTAGAGATTGCCTTCAGAAATTGTCTAGAGCTAGAAAGGATGATGTTGAAGAGCAGTGAAAGTTGTCAGAGATGCGTAGTAGAGGACAGATTAGTAGCGCTGGCTGCAGCAGGACAGGAGACAACAGGCAGACAGGATAGACCAGGCTTCCCTCTGCCTCGGTGTTAGTCGGATCAGCTCTGGGCAGTAGGTAGTAGTCTTACCCCGTTACTCTGGGTGGACTGGATGGACTGCTCACTGGCCGATGAGCACGTACTCATGCGGTCGGCCTCCTTGCTGTGCGTGGAGTGTCTGTGGGTTTGGCTGCCTGAGCCAGTTTGGATCTGGTTTGAGCTCTGACGAACCGGAGACTCTCCTGCTTCCCCTGGGAAGGTGAATGAGCCAGGCCGGCTGGCTGGAGAGCCCGGCATGGAGCTCCAGAATCCAGATCCAGACTTTTGGCCTGGGCTGGGAGGGGGAGGAGGGAGGGCGTCCTTGCCAAAAGCGGGAGTGGACATAGGGGAACTCATAGGGGACACAGCTCCTGGCCGTGGTTTGGAACTGGGTGTGGAGGGCAGAGGCCCAACCGTGGCGCGAGGGATAGGGGTTACAGCACTGGCAGGAGTGGGGGTCTGTGCTTGGTCCTCTGGGATGTGGACAGGGCGCTTGCCCTGTGGGCTACCCCCTGGAGGGAGCAGGGGAGGAGGGACAGGACGAGGGGACGAACCTGGATCACAATCGAGTAAAACTCACACCTCAGTCACATCTTTCATTGTGTCAACAAAACAGATTTCACAAATACAGATTCGTGTTCCATACCTGACATCTTGTTGGGGCCGTCTGGGTCGGCCCCAGGGTGGTGGCGAAGGGGTTGGGGCAGACGAGAAGGCTGTGGGATCCTTGAGGGCCGACGAGAGCCACCCTGAGGTCCTGAAGGGATGGAACTACCCTGAGAGCTTCCACCTCCTACTCCAGGGGCGACACTTGAACCACTGCTGCCTCCACCCGGAGCTCCCATGCTGGGCACACACGGCCCACTGCTGGCCCCTACATGGTTCCTCTGATACTCTATTGGTGAGGTCAGAGCTGTGATAAGGTGCAAAAGAGACGAGGGCGGCCATGTACAAAACAGTTCATCTATAAAACCGTATGTATGTAATGTGTGCGTCTTTGTTAGCCTACCATTGAGGAAGTTGCGTTGGCTCTCGAGTATCTGGCTGATCTGAAGGGTCCAGACTTCACGCACCCCTGGGTGGGCCGAGTGAAGCACGAAGGACTCCACGGCGCCGTTGGTCGACCGAGAGGTAAGAATGAACTTACAGGGATCACCTTCCACATTGTCCTCCAGACCCAAACAGCTAACCTAGAGTGCAAAACAGGAAGAAGAAAACAAAAGAACAGGGAGATGCACTGTCAATCTACAATCAGTATCCCATGAACAATGAAATATATAGATTTTGTAATTAGTAACTTGGTGTCTTTTATTTTATTTTTTTTTTAACCTTTTTGCTTTACTTTTCTCTAATGTACAATTAAAGGCCTCACTATACAGATTCATTACTTATGATAAAACCTAATAATCTAAAGAAAACTTGCTCAGAATGTCTGACTTTTCACAGCTTGTCCTTTAACTGGACGCTGAACCATACATTCTAACTTCCACTGGCTTTCACTAACTTGACGTGAAGAAGTTATTAATGCACACTTTTGCCCCTCATATCATTACCTTGATACTGTTCTTGTAGAGGAAGCCTGGCAGGGAGAAACCTTTCTTCTTGTCCAGTGGCTCACTGAAGATGACAAGCTGCTCAAACAGGAAGACTCTCCTCTCCTTCATCCGGCCGAGCAGACTGCCCTCTGGGTCGGACACCATGAACGTGTCCTGCAGCAAAAGGCGGCCCTGAGCCACGATTTTCCCCTGTAGAGGGAGATGAAGAGGTCAAGGACTCAAGTTATATTTGTTAGTGCATCGTATTATCTTTAATCACAAGTTATTTCTTACATCGAATCCCTGAAGCCGGCCAACATTCATCATGTCGTTACACCTTTTAGGCACAATGCACATGACCTCCACTGCTTTCTGTAAGAGTCAGAACAAAAAAGTTGAATGGGACTGCTAAAGACGTTTTGTTTGAGTCGAGAGGACCTTTAAAGATCTCTCATCATACCTCTAAATCCATAGACTCGAGCCCAGCCTTTTTAGAGTGTTTCAGGAAATCCTAAAACACAAAAGCAGGGCAGGTAAGAAAATATAAATGCAACAATTGACATTTTTAACATCTGAGTAGATGATGTGTAGCAGAGATGTACTTTTATAGACAGCAGTGCAGAAACAGAAAGGGAGAAATGAGCTGCAGCTGGAGCTCTGGCGCCCTCTGCTGCATGTTAGCGGACTAACCTTCAGCAGCAGCTGGTACTTCATGATCCTTTGCACTGGTTTGATGAGCAGGTCTGTGATCTGCAGCCTGTGTCCCAGCCGCTGCTTCAGGTCCTACAACGTCAAACAGGTTTCTTTAGAGGCTGATAGTGGCAGTTTGCAGCATCTGATGTTTCTCATAGGGTTACATCTTCACAATCATACCTCAAAGTAGGTGTCAATGTACTCCGAGACAATGTGCTCTGACTTGGGCTTGTTTTGACAGTACACGACGTACATGTTTAGTCTCCGCTCCTGGTTGGAAAATTCACATACAATTACATTTTCATCAAATGTGTACAAGCAAGTACGAATAAAGCAGAAGTGAAATTAATTGCAGACAAACCTGTTTGAGAAAGAGTGGTCCCAGTCTGTCAGGGTCCTCCAAACACTTCTCCAACTCCCTGAGGAAGAAGCTGAGCAAGACAAATACGACAGAGAAAGAAGTAAGTTGCTGCACCGGTGAGTCTAAAAATCCGCATTAGTCATATGTGTGCGCCTCATACTCTTTGTGCCAGTCGTAGATTTGGTGGATGTTGCCAAACACGATCTTGTCTTTCCCCTTCATGTCATCCGGGACGCCCTCCTCCTTCATCCTGCTCATGTAGCCCTTATGGAGGACACAAACATGTGAGTAAGGATTCACAGCAAGGGGTCTGCAGAGTTGAGCACAGTAACGATGCTGAAGAATTAACTCACCTCCACCACCAGGCCGAGGTCTCTGACATAATCTCGCTCCGTCTCCACCAACTCCAGCAGAATGTAACTGGGGCAAAGATGACAGACTTAAAATAAGAACTATCTCACAGACTTAGAACTCACTAAACGTGTTCTGTGTGTGTGTGTATGTGTGTGTGTGTGATGGTAGTGGACATACTGCCTTTTCTTGAGAATGCTGTTCCTGCGTTCGTCCATCTCCTCGATGGGGGAGGACGAGGACAGGAGGGAGTTATCAGACGGGTTGAAGGAAGGAGAGCTGCTGTCTCCCTGTTCTACTGACAGAGAACTGGGTCTGTCCTCCAGAGCCTGCACCAGGACACGACAAGAAAACAGGTCAAGCCATGTTTGTCAACAGTTTATCTGTGTTAGGAGGATAGTAGCATGAGAACAAATGTCTTCCTACCACAGATGAACTAATTATTTGGCTCATGGGAATTCATATTAATTGTATTCATACTGTGTCCACATCATAGACTGTATAAAAGATGGACGGAGCAACCGGCCCTGAAAAATGAAGCCAACCCGGAAGTGTCAAAAACCTACGTCTGCCAGCTGCTGGCTCTAAAAAGCCCTGGCTCCCATAGACTTGTATTGAAAAAGAAGCGATCACAGATCACCAAATACTGCATTCCTACAGCTCAGGATTTTTTCCTTATTAGTTTTCATGGTCAAATCCAGAGATCAGGTGGCCAATCTGAAAATAAATCAATACTGAATTTTTAAAAAATCGTCAACATTTTGTGGGGCAAGGGGCGTGGCTGGCTTGATTGACAGTCGGCAGCGACCATACAGATGAAGCGAGCAGAAGGCGGTAAATGTGGGCGGGCAGAGAGGGCCCGCCTCTCAATCCGTCTGACCAATCGCTGCTCCTATGGTTCCGCCCCCCTCCGACGATTTTTGCGTCACTGGCTCCAAAAATCCAAGATGTCAACCAGGAAGTAGCAAAACCCTGACTTCATTTTCTCAGTGCAGAAACCAACGGGTGACGTCACCGTAGCTACGTCCATCTTTTATACAGTCTATGGTCCACATAAAGCTGACTCAAAGTTTTCTTTAAATTAGTTTGTTAGTCAGGAAATTTAAGACTCACAACTAATGTTTAATTCAACTGAAATGAAGCACTGCTAAGTTACTGAATCAGCAGAACGTTCACTGACATAAACCCATCATCAGAAAGCAGCTCTGTGTAGGATGTAGATGTGCGGTTGCATTTGTTCTACAGTATACATGCTACAGGTAACGTGTTGACCTGCTACTCAGATGGACGCATTGTCCTTCATATCGAATATAACAAACACACGGGGCTCCCTTGGGTGTTTCTAATAAGCTGGCCGCATCTTTAATTTGATACAACAGATAGTTTTGTGCTGCAGCGTCGCCTGAGAACTTCCTGCAGTGTTCAGGCACTGGAATGCCAAATCAAGACACCTAGAAATGCACTGCCGACTACTTCATCTCTCCTAATGATGGATTATAAAGGCATGGATGACAGAATCTCCTCGCACAGTTTCTCCTCATAACAAGCATCAGTTCGGGGGACTTGGTGCACCTGCAGTGTGTACAGTCTGCGCAGTCAAGCTTTGTGGACTCTCACAGACTTGGGCAAATGACAAAATTTACATCATGAGGACCACTGCGGACTACAGACAGCATGAACTGGCATTTAGGTCAAGTGTTTGTATCCTACCATCTTGCTTTTGACGAGCTCCTCGATGGCGCTCACCAACTCAGCGGCGCTGGGCGTCTCTGAACTGGACGGACGGACTGACAGACGAGAGGATGTCTGGGCAAAAATGGAGAGACGAGAGGAGGTAGACAAAACAAGTATAAGACTATGATAGTACACGTAATTCAGCAGTCCACTCTGCTAATGCTACTCTCTGGCTGGTGTTGACACAACTTTCCTACATAAAGTGGTCAAAATTTATACAAGCTTTACTTAATAACTTCAATAACATAAGTTATTTAAAGAGGTCGAACAATTTAACTGGCTATTTGAAACACTGATTCTTCCCTTTAAAAAAAATCATAAACACTCTCATCGGTTTTATGTGCAAACTTATAGTTGTCCAGTAATGGATGGCAAAGAAAAAGCTAAATATTTTTATGGGTAAAAGTCATGCTGGAGTTTTGACTAAGACGAATTTCAAGGTTAGCTTTTGGATTTTCTCATGTCTTTATTAGTTTTATTACAAGTGAATATTTTATTCTAGTTACTGGTGCGAGCAATGACTTGTTGAAAATGTTTGTTAAATGTTCAATGCTTTAATCTGAAGAGATTCATTCATTCGTGAACCCCAGTACTGCAGGGTTTATAGCTCAAGGTTGTTTTTTTAAAAAAAACAGAAAAGTACAAAGAAAAAGTATATGAAATTTAAAAAACTGTCAATGGAAAGGTAAAAACATGAGGCTGAATGTTGAGCGAATGTAATAAAGATGTGGAAAAAAATGAAATGTTTTAAAATAGTAATGGGGAGAAAATTGGAAAAAAAAAAAAAGTAATTTCAATGGAAAATGTTTCTGTTGCTTTCTCAGGTGGTGTTGATGATGATGAGGATGATGATGATGATGATGAATGGCCTTTGGAGTAAAGAAAGGATGCTAACAGAGCGAGAATGAAAGAGGTATATGTATGCATGTATATATAGTTCAGGAGACTCTCACCCTTGCTGTGCTGTGCTTCAAGACTTTCCCCAATTAGGTTTTCTGGGTGAGGCTGTGTACCCTTCTGGCCTCGCCAGCATTTAGAGATGCCAATTACTCGCATGGGTAATGAGGTTAACGCACAGAGGGTAAAAGGAGATGAGGACGAGCGGGCAGGGGCAGGTGACGGAGGGAGTGGTGAGAGGAATGATGGGAACACGGGGTCTTCGTCAGTTTCACCTCAATGCGGGGTCATATTTAGGAGGAGGAGCTGCCTGCTCAGCTGACAGGGAATCTTACCTCTTTCCTTTTTTTTTTTTGTATTTATTATTATTTGTTTCTTTTAACTTCACTTGGTGGCCATTCTCATTCCAACCTATGACTGATAAACATGCAGAAAAAAAGCTGCAGTCCTGTGTTAATCTAACAAGCTCAAGGCATTACAAAGCTGAAAAGGTTCTCAAAATGTGCAGAAGCTGGCGCAAATTAGGCATTACAGCCCTCTGATCTGACACTGAGAAAGAAAGTCCACATTCCCCTTCATTTACAGTTAAGAGCTCCATGCGTCCTCTCACTATCTACATTTTGCCTTAATGCCCTCGCTCATCTGCCAGGCGGTTCTCCGTTCCAGTTGTGTGTTGAAGAAACAGGGCAGAAGTCAAAACAAGTAAAACCGAAGAAAAAAAAAAAAAAAGGAGGAAAAAATCTGCACTAAAGAAGTTTAGGAATGTTTAAGAGTCCATAAAAATACAAAAGAGTGACTTTAAGGGGACAGAGAAAGGTGTATTTTGAAAAGAAGAAAGTCTGAAAAAGCTGCTAGCTTCATGTTCTTTCAATCTAGAAACGGTTGTAGAAACCAAAGAACAGGCTTTAGAAAGTAGCATTTAAAGTTCAAGAGTGGGGGGAAAAGAAAGAATTGAAAAAATTGACTGAGGGAAAAGACAGAGGGGGCAAGAGCGGGGCTTTTCAGATGGAAAGGTATGGAAACTGAGACAAAGCAAAGACAGGACATAAATCAAGGTAATGCTACAGCATGGCAAACAGCAAACAATACAACCAGGAAACAAAACAAAAGAGAAACAGAAATTAGTGTCAGAGGAGTCTCCACTTTAGTCGAGGAGGAGACCTGGACTACCTGAAACTTTTCATTGCTTTCTGCTTCAGAAGAGAGGGGAGAACATGATGCAACATGCCAAGATAAAACGCTACGCATAACTTAAACTAAAGACTCACTTC
Source organism: Stegastes partitus (assembly GCF_000690725.1). Classification (NCBI taxonomy): domain Eukaryota; kingdom Metazoa; phylum Chordata; class Actinopteri; family Pomacentridae; genus Stegastes; species Stegastes partitus. The sequence goes on from NW_007578757.1 coordinate 17,685, forward strand.
AACTGTGTCAGGAAATGTCCTTTTTTGGAAAAAAAGGGACTGAAATGAGCGAAAGTGTAACCTCAAAACCAAAAAACTGTAACAGCAATGTGAAGGGGACAAAAAACCCTGTGTAAGTGCTGGATAAGATGATCATAGATGTCTTTTAATCAAACAGTTAACGTGCTCAGATGTCTAAAAAATAACACGTTCAGTTGTAAGTAATGGACCAATTGTGGTTATATTTTTGTGTGATTTGAAATAAATGCTTATTAGATATAAAAGTTGTAAAGTTTCAGTCCTGTTGACTTTATGCACATGACTAGCAAGTGAAATTCAGCAGGGTCAATTTTCTAATATTGTAAGTGAATTTTTAAGTAAAATATGCAAAAGAAAAAGTGCAAAGTTCTTTAGTGCACACCTATTTTAGACAGGAGCAACTGTAAATACTAAGACTGCATATATCTAAAAGACTAGGGAGTAATAAACTCTCTAAACAGAGGTAAGAAAACAGCAATTCCTCAGATTCCTCAGCTGACTAACAATGACTACACTTAATATCAATCACAATAAACCCTTTTAATCGGACAGAATACTGCGGATGACGAATGGAGCTTTAAAATTACTTACAAGAAAATTCTGAGGATAATATTTATTATGGGAAAATACTCTCAAATAGGTCAAGTCGATGAACATTCATCTCAGAGATAAAGCTGTGAAAATGTGACATTTCAGCTATATTCAGATTTTAAAAAGTCCCTGAGAGTATCCAGTCTTACAATATGATGCACTGACAGTTTATTTTCATTTTAGCAAAACTGTGAACCGATTTTGCAGCAACAGAACATGTTAAGAGTCAAGGGTGAAAACAGTTAGTGTCCTGCTTCTCCTCTCCTCTTGTCTTTGCCAATCTACATGCTCCTGTCTGACCTCTCTCTTCTGCCCCCACTGTCGTGCACCAACCCTCCTCACCTTGTCATCCTGTGAGTCTGGCTGCAGCAGGCTGTGTTGCTGGATGGCCATAGGTGGAGGCAGAGGTACTGAGTCAGCACCCTCCTCGCCCTCCTCCTCTCCGCAGCTCTGCATGCCCGAAGAACTGGACTTGGACAAGGTACCGCTCGACAGGCCCTCGTTACGAACCCTCTGCAGAACACGAGGATGGGAAAGCAGAGGTTACCTCACATTAAACTCTACAGAATGTGGAAATGGAGAGAGAATAATTCTAAGTGTACTGTGTCCACCCACCTCCTCCAGGGTTTCATCCTGAGGAGTAGCAGCACTGTCATCTGAGTCTTTCTGTGATCCCATCGTCATCTCTCCGCTCTTCCTCATCTCGCGGCTCTTCTTGTGTTTGTGGGCAAGCTTCTTCACGTGGCCGTCCGCCTTGCCGCTGCTTAGCCGACGCACTGGGCTGGTGAGCCACTTTCGTAATGTGTTACCTAAGAGATGCATCAAAAACAGCTTGGAGCTGAAATGGATCATTTGAAATCACACTGTGGATCACCAGCTTTGAGCAGAAGATTTCATCTACGGAGTACAGTTCTACCATTTCTTGGTTTCTTAATGTGACATAAATGATTTTCTCGCACACCATCCTTACCTACCTCCCCGTTCCTAAACTGATGTGGTTGTGAGAATTTTTAATAGCAGAGTTTTGTCTAAATAATGTTACAGGGGCGCTGCGCCATCACACTCCCGGCTTGCGCCCTCTTACCAAAACGCCAATTGAACCCTTAGAGGTCTGCCGTCACGCCGACGTGATACAATCATATGACATGTTCAAGACGTCACCACAGGAAAACTATCGTATATATGGCGATGCTGTCAACTTCTCTCGAAAGTGCAGACTTTAAACTCTCTCCCAGTTTTTGTTTCATGTCTACAGACCACGTAAAACCGGAGATATGATGCTATGAATATGCGTGACAAAAACCGTGTAAAATATAAGCATATGAAATATGCAATGCGGGCGTCGCGTTTCTTTCAAAATCTCCGTCATTTTTTGTGATCAATTTTTCTGTGACGGACAAAACGAAAGTAAAAGAAAGTCCCTGGAAGTGCAGGTCCTGTAATGTGGCTGTCTGCCTCATTTTGGACATAAATGACTTTCAGGAGTAGCACAGATACAAACAGAAAGAAAGCCACACCTGCTTCGTATATAGTTGCATATATAGTTGCATATATAGTTGCATATATAGTTGTATATATTTGTATTTAATTGATTTTATATTAAATTTACCTTTTCGAATTCACATCTGCAACCTATGATTACATTTCAACTTTCAGAATGCTTCCTTAAGCATGTTGGTGGTTTTTATTGTCAGAAATAAAACATTTCTTCAAATCAGATTTTGTATTTTTTGTGTGTTTTTGAGCCCAAAATGTTAATATAGTTGGTTAAAATGAAAAAATAATGGTCAGATCATATAGAGGATGTTGTGCTAAAAAAAAAGATCCCAAACATGGGCATGGTAAACATGTACTTATGTGGTATATAAAGACAAAACTAAAAGTGTGCAAAAACAGGCCAAGACCTCTAAGGGCTTTGGGCCATGTTCTTACATGCTGTCGTAGTAGTACATGTAAGTGTATCATGGTGCAGTACGAGCATGTCAGAACATTCCAAGTACTACTAAATAGAGGTTTTGCCAATAGTAGTATTTGTCATGTTTTCATTTACAGTTGTATTACAGTTCTAATCAAACAACAATCGCTCCACAGTTGATAAAGTCTTGATTTCTGAAATTTCATGAGCTAAAATTTCTCCCTCAGAGAGCCTCAGAATGTCCCATTTAAGCTTCGTTTTTTTTCAAAGGCTTCCCCCCCTCGGTCGCTTCGCTCCCTTGACACAGTGTGCTCCCTCATACAATTATTTTCTAGAAACCCCCCTGAATAGGATTTCCCATCAGACACAGTGGATGCACAGGGGACCCTACCTGGTCTTTTAGGCCCTGGTGAGGTGTGGGAGCCGATGCCGTGACCAGGTTGGAGCGTAGCGGATGATCCTGGCATGATGGAGTCATTGCTGCACACCGACAGAGTGTCTGTGGAAGACAGAGCGAGGTTTTGAGACTTGCACAAAGCAAGTGGTTGAACTACAGAACACACACACCGCACTCTGTACCTTTGTGGTTGAAGATGCCCTCCATCTCCATGGAGGACCTGGAATGGGCGATGCAGAGCATGGAGCAGGGCACCAGACCCTCCTGGGCGGGAGAGCGGTCTGTGGTCCTGACCAGGCACCAGTCGGGCTTGTCGTGACAACGCTCCAGAACCTCCACCGTCTGGCCGCGCCGCACCGTCAGCTCGTTGCTGTTGCTGGCCATGAAGTCGTGTATGACCACAGTCAGCTCACAGCCACCGGAGAGCTGAGGAGGACAAGATGACGACTGAGACCTGGTTTCCACGTGACATTTATCCCAGCTTCAAGATGCAGTGATGCAGGTAGTGTTTGTGTGTGTGTGTGTGTGTGCTCTCACCTTATCGCTGTCCAGTGTGTTCTGAGAGGTGCGGGAGGCTAGAGAGATGGTGTCTGGTTGGCTGCTGCCTTCACCCTGACTGTCCAGATCCTCTCCATCCCTGACACAAGCACACATGATCAATAAAAGGTTATATGTGTGTTTTAATTTCTTCTACCACAAC
>NW_007578757.1:21966-56620 GCF_000690725.1 Stegastes partitus
TGTTTACCTTCGGCCCTTGTGGTGCTTGGCTGTAGTTGCTTTGGGAATATGTATGGGCTCCTTGAGCGCTCCTCTCAGGTGAATGGTGCGCTCCTGGATCACCTCCCTGATGTGCTTGATCCAGTCTTGCTTGTTCTCGATGCTGGACGCCTGTTGTCGGTCGATAAAGGAGGGAATGCAAGAAGATGAAAACTTAAGAGTTGTCATGAAGTCAGCTTCTTTTGGAATTCTTGTTTCACTCAGTGTTTCACACAAGTCTGAATTCAGCCCTCATCTCTTATTAACTTAAGGCATTTTTTCCCCCATAAATCTTATTTACATCGGCTGTGAAGCCCTAAAGCAGTGGTTCCTCAACTTTGTTTCTCAGACGTACTGCCTGACTCCTCCCAAATGAAAAACCACTTCCTCAGCAACACTGGCTACGTTCCACATGTGTTTTCCTGTCGTGAATGTTCAAGTGGATGTCTATGAACATAATAAGTTTACAAAAGTAGATCCTGTTATCATCTCATTTTTAAACAACAGGTCCATCAATGTGTGGATGAGTTTTGCAAAGTCTGTATTTGTACTACGTCTACTTCTGGCTGAAGTTTGACATCTTAACCATTTATCTACAGTTTTCATAACTTTTCACCTGATACCTTTATCCATCGACTTCAACCATTAGGCTGTCTGCAACTTTGTCAGCTTATTATCCTTCTCACCTTAATCGGTTCTTTAACCATTTATTCATTATTTATAACCATTTCAACAGTCTACAAGTTAACATTACTTTTAAGCCCTTTCAGACGTGCACTCCTTTCTATTAATCTGACAGCCTCTGAATGTGTCGACTTCACGGTTGAATGAACACACTGTCAACTTTGCCATAAATGTCGAAACAGCAATTATACTATGATGGACCTATTGACATTTATGTGTTGCTTTTAATGCGGTACAAATATTAACTGAACCGAATTGTTAGAAGCAGTTTGGGGAAGACTCTTTCTGCATGTCGGCACCAATGGTGGTCCAAACACAGCACAGAGAGCAAAAGACACAGAACACCTTTTTCTATTCAATTTACATCTACTACAATCAGAAACATCCATAAAATTAAAACTTTACCGCGACGAAGACAGACACTGTTCCAGGTCGGTTCAACTAATCATCCATTACTTTTAGCTAACCTAGTGTTAGGCTCTTACATGTTAACCAGTTTTATGTCGACTTCCTGATATTTAAATTAAACGGTAGCACTAAATTCTTTTTATTTATGTGTTTATTTTTCAAATGAGTTGTGGTTTTACACAACCTTTCCACACATTACCCAGCATTTGCTGAAGTCGGCCTACGTCTGGGTTCTGTGTACCGCTGTTTAGGAACCACTGCCATAGAATATTTTACAACCTTTTAGCCCCACAGATTTGAGCTACAGTGAGTTTCCGCTGTTGTCCCATGTCTAGGTCATACCCATATAAAGTATTCTTATGCTATTGTTTTAAAGGAGGAAACACTTTCTGTTTCAGACTTGTGGGAAATGGTTGAGGGCTGTGTCGTGGGATAGTTTGTACTCACCATCGCTCCATGTTTGGATCCCTGACTTAGCTTTGAATTTAAAATATAAAATAGAGAATTTCACTGGTTTGGTTTTAGAAGATGTACAGGACATTTTTTATGCTGACAAAATGGTTTGACATGATAGAAATGCACAACACTGATAATTTGCCTTNAGAGCAAAAGACACAGAACACCTTTTTCTATTCAATTTACATCTACTACAATCAGAAACATCCATAAAATTAAAACTTTACCGCGACGAAGACAGACACTGTTCCAGGTCGGTTCAACTAATCATCCATTACTTTTAGCTAACCTAGTGTTAGGCTCTTACATGTTAACCAGTTTTATGTCGACTTCCTGATATTTAAATTAAACGGTAGCACTAAATTCTTTTTATTTATGTGTTTATTTTTCAAATGAGTTGTGGTTTTACACAACCTTTCCACACATTACCCAGCATTTGCTGAAGTCGGCCTACGTCTGGGTTCTGTGTACCGCTGTTTAGGAACCACTGCCATAGAATATTTTACAACCTTTTAGCCCCACAGATTTGAGCTACAGTGAGTTTCCGCTGTTGTCCCATGTCTAGGTCATACCCATATAAAGTATTCTTATGCTATTGTTTTAAAGGAGGAAACACTTTCTGGTTCAGACTTGTGGGAAATGGTTGAGGGCTGTGTCGTGGGATAGTTTGTACTCACCATCGCTCCATGTTTGGATCCCTGACTTAGCTTTGAATTTAAAATATAAAATAGAGAATTTCACTGGTTTGGTTTTAGAAGATGTACAGGACATTTTTTATGCTGACAAAATGGTTTGACATGATAGAAATGCACAACACTGATAATTTGCCTTGACAGTGTAATGAAGGTCAATTAAATGTGTAGCAATGAATGTCAACTGCATGTGTGTGTGTGTGTGTGTGTGTACATGTGTAGTCAGCAATGAGAGACACGTAATTTACAATGAACATATCACATGACTGCTTCTCACTGGTTAGTTTGGTGTTCAACATGTATTACAGAGTTGTAACGCTTAGTATTGAATGTGTGAGGGTTTTGGCTTCATGCTGTTCCAACGGTTGACACAAATTTTAATCCACCTGCGGCAATATTCAACAAGAAAACACACAGAGATATCTGAAAAAAAGAGCTCAAAAATGTATTTTGTAATACATTAATTGATGTATCTTATTTCTACAGTGGCTGTCAAATCATTAAAAAAAAAAAAATCTTTTTTTCCCTGGAAGAGAAGGATGGTTACTCGTCACTTCCATAAAGTGGCACAGAGCCAGCATGGGGGATTGTGGGCGCTCAGGAGCTGAATCAGTGTCACCAGCGTTGGTGGAAGCATGTCAGCCCACATAGAGAATCAGAGATACAAACATCCACAGAAAACACAGCCCCAGATATACAGATGTGCCTGTGTTTGTTAACAGATGGAATATAGCAGAATCTAACCAGAGGACGGAGGCTGGCAGAGAGAGACAGACGGGAGACTGAGGAGAAGAAGGAAGAAATCAAGGAGACAAGAGGAGTGACTACAGAAAGGTTCTCAGCCACCTTGAAGCCGCTCATGCAATCAGACAAGACGCCAGAGAGCACAGGAAAGACGAGAACAGAAGAAGAAAGGTAGGAGAGGGTTGGATATGAAGAGAGGAACGAAAACTGGGTTCAACCGATAATGATGTTTTACATTTGGACATCACTGGCCTTCATCTCCCAGTCAGATATTGATGTATCAGTTATGTAAACACACAAATACTGAAGCTTGTTTGGTTATATAATCTTTCAGCAAACTTTTAATTTAAATTATTTAAATTTCCAGGGCTACACATTGAGTCGCTGGTGATCTTGTAGTGCTGCCTTTGAAAACCCAATATCGGTCCAACCCCAAAGGACATTTTAGAAGCAGAATAGCAAAAGTGTGTTTTACCTTGAGCACAATCTTGTTGTCTGAGGTTGGGGTGCGACCCACCCATAAAGCAAACTTACAGGGGTCTCCCTCAACGTGCTCCGTCACCCCCAACTCTGACGTCTGGCAAGAAAGAATAATAATATGAGAATAAAAATGTCTTTGAAAAGGCTCAGATTGTCACTTTAGTAGAATGGCAGATTCAACAATGAAGTGTAATTTCTTGAGAGACTGTCTGTAATCAGATCCTCAAAGATGTGAGGCATCAAGAAACATTAAAAATGCAAATTCTGATTTGCACAAACTGAAACATGTGAGGAAAGTGTAATCACGTACATTTCACAGTCATCTACTTACAAAGAGTTTGCTCTTGTAGATGTATTTGCTCCTGCCATTTGAGTCCTTGACCTCCTTGCTGAACACAAGGGACATCTCAAAGAGGAAGAGGTGGCGCTCCCGACCTTTACGGATCAGAGTCTTTGGATCCCAGACCTGGAATGACTCCTGAAGAATGAGCTCGCCTTGTGACTCGATATTTTCATCAAAACCTGCAGGAAGGAGGACGCATTATCATGAAAATTAGTTTTAAAAATGCACTGACTTGAACATTTTAGAGTAATTTGACAAGAGGCGAGCTTGCTCTGAATTCACAACAAAATCATAAGACGTAGTGTGTGTCGATCACCTTCCAGCATGGAGAGGTGCATGGCATCGTTGGCCTTCTTGGGAACGCTCAGCATCACCTCCAGGCCGTCCTTGATCTCTCCTTTACCTTCTTCGCAGCACGTCAGCAGTTCCTGTAACACACAACAAAAGCATCACAACAGGAACCATGGAGACAGTAACCACAGCACTGATGTTTGGCACTAAGGTTTACCTTAAGCAGGAGCTGATACTTGGTGATTCTCTGCACTGGCTTGATCAAATAGGACGAGATGGAGTTGGCCAGTCGGTGCCGCTGTTGAATTTCCTGTCATCAAATACACACAGAGAAGCACAGTGATGTAACTGTAGGCAACAGACATGGACTAACCAGTTTTACTTTAATGAGCGACGGTGTTACTCACGTCAAAGTAGTTCCCAGCATGTTCTAATATGAGCTGGGTGGAGTCAGGTTTGTTCTTACAGTAGTTCACATACATCTGGAACTTATCAGCCTTAAAAAGAAAAGAAACAAGTTATAATGATGGTGAAAAGTTTATAAACTTTCTGTCAAGCAATCATACTTAAAACCTACTACTACCTTTGTGGCTTATAATGTAAACATTTCTTGCCTAACCCAGTGGTACTTGAACACATCATACGACAAATGCAGGTTCGTGAGGAAAAATAACCAAATCAAGCTTAAAAATCCCTTCATCGTACGTGTTAAAATTTTTAAGCACAACTGAGCAGACAGAAGTGACTCAGCCTTGACCAGCAGTCATGTAACAGAAATTCAGACACCTTTCGGGTTGAACAGCAGACTGTGTTTACACAGAGCAGAGAGGAGATGACAGGAGGGATTGTGAGGAAAATCAAACATCCTTAATCCATGAACTGAATGCAGCAAGGCTCAAAAACAGTGTGCAGAGGAGCAAGTTGTCTGAAGATGTACTCAGCATGGTCAAAGATCTCTCTAGAGCAGGGGTGTCGAACTCCGGTCGTCGAGGGTCACAATCCTGCACGTTTTAGATGTTTCCCCTCTTGATCAGCTCATCATCAAGCTCTGCAGAAGCCTGATAACCATCCTGATCATTTGAATCAAGTGTGTTGGAAGAAGGAAACATCTAAAACATGCAGGATTGCGGCCCTCGAGGACCGGAGTTCGACACCCCTGCTCTAGAGTTTACGTGCACAGTAGTGTGAAAATCACCTAGTTTGCAAAGCTCTAAATATGTAAACAGGTCAAGTCAAATGGCCTAGCACGTGGAGCACGCATTTATACTCCAGTATTGGTAACACCTGTGGGCAAACATGTTGCACATAGTGATTCCATTTTTATTCATTTCTTGCAAAATACATAGTCAAAAGATAGAACGTTTTCTTTTCTCTGTTTTCTGATGTTTGGCTTTTTCTCTGAGTTGTACTGCACAAAATATTTTTTTTGCCTTCTTTCTGCTTCTAGCCATCGTGCTGCTGTTTCCTCAGAGGTGCAGGATTTTTACATTCCATTGAAAAATGAGTCCACAACAAACTGCTGAGGGTTCAGGGGGTAACTCAGGAAACACTACAGATTTACAAACCTAAATGTTTACAGATACGGTCCGAGATAGTTTTAATGAGGCCCACGGACAGACAGCAGATGCCACAGAACAAATGATACGTACCCATGTGACAAAGCAATGCCCGACATCCTCTGGTAGCTGCTCATATTTTTCCAGCTCTTTGAGAAAGATGCTGACAAAACAAGGAAGGAGACTGAAGTTTAGGAAACAGCAATTGTTTCTTCTTTTTTAGCTTTATTAAATGAAAAGGGTGAAGCTAAACATTCTAAACTGATTTAAGACTGAATGATTACTTTTATTGAAAATATCTCAAACAGATAGCAACACTGCAAAAACGTATATAAATACACACAAGGGAAGTGCTCGAATCATCCAGTCAGAGAATTAGGATTAGTTTGGCTGATGATCACCTGGCACCTACTCAAACCCATTAAAAAAATGGCATCAACAAGAAACAGAATGACTCAATATACCCAAAACGGTAAATATTAACATGCAAATAACCTCAAAGCTCTTAAGGTTAAAAAACAAAGTTCATCAATTTAAATTCTTAGTGTTATCAGGACTATTAAGTCAATTCTTTCACCAAGACAAAATGGTAAGTAGGCAACTTTTCTCCCATGCACCTGTCACTTATTCTAGTCTGCAGTGATTTTTGTATTTACTTTTAATTTGAAGTGCATCAGGGTGCCAGGACTCCATTATACTCATATTCAAGCTGAGCATAATATATAATTCTCCATGAATCAGACAAGTGTCTTACTTGTGGTGGAATTCATAGAGGTCCTGCATGTTTCCAAAGATGATGTGCTCCTTGTTAATGATTCCTGGAGGAATCTCCTCGACTCCACTGGTCATCTCCCACAAGTAAGTCTGCATGGTAAAGAACGGATTAAAAACAAAACAAAACAACCACAACAGCCAACATTTTGGATCGGGTTAACAGTGATGGGCTGTCAAGCTGAACTTACATCCATGCACTCCCTCAGGTCTCGCACGTAGGCTTTTTCTGTCTGAATCAGCTCTGCCATGATGAATCTAGAGACACACATACACACGCACAAATTAGCAACTGTCGCACAGTCCTCCTTCACACAATGATAAATCAGTACGCCAACAGCTCCCGTTCAGCCTGTCGGCGTCATCCATTTACACTAATGAATAATGAAAGAGTTACGGGTCATAAAACTTGGCCATAAAGCAGCCATGAATGACTGAAATCATGCTCATGATTTGTGCTGCTCATATAAAATGACGCAGTCTGCTTTTCCTCTGTTCTGCATGTAGAGTCATTTGTTCTCTGGTGCAGCCTGACTGCTGTGTCTGTATGCAGACGAGGAAGTTTAAAGCACACAGATCCATTATGTATGTAAATTGACATTGAACTCTCCTAATCAGAACCACTTACAGCTACTGAGCAAGTAGGGCTTCAGTGTTGACATTGTTGTTGACAAGGACGTTGGTGGGTGACCTTCTTCTAGCAGACCATCTTAGTAAACACTCGGCTGCTCTGCTGTGTATTTTGGGCACTGAGCCAATCATTTAATTACTTGTGCTTTGGGGCAATAAAACATTTTTCCAGCAGGAGGAAAAAAAAAGAGAGAAAATGCTGACTGGCCACTATTTCCTTGGTTTGTAGGCAAAGCACAGACTGTTCAGAAGTGGAGCTTTTAGCTGCTAAATGCTAAACAATTTAATTAGGCACAACCTAGAGCAGTTTTAATTTGCTAAATTGCTCTGAACGAACAACCCTTTCTCTTTTTTTTTTTTCCTTTTTAAAGATTTTTGGAGCATTTTTTCCTTATTATACAGAGACAGAGGAGAGAGAGAGAGACAGATAAAGTAGGAAAAGAGAGCGAAGGACATGCAGTGAGGGTTTCACTGGGAATCAAGCCAGACGCTCACTGCTGACGGCATTTGCAAACCACTCGGCTAATTAGTGGCCCGAGCAATTCTTTAACTCTTTAACTGCTCTTCATCTATAAAACGCTTTCAACAATTTTTCTGATATCAGAAAGTATCGTGTAAAGAGAAACTGGTGACATACTCCTTTCTGCGCGCCGACTTGCGTTTCTCCTCATTCAGTTCATGGGCAGCAGCGTCCCTCAGCTTGACCTCTGACCCTGGAGCTGTGGCTGGGATGATGTCCAGCTGGAGATCCTTGCTCTGACACACACACACAGGCAAAAGGAAAAGATTAGCGGGTTAAGTAGACAGATCCAGAAACTAGCCATGTTTCCACATAATTGTAAAGTAAATTTGGGGCAAGTTTTAAAAATATCACAAAAAAATGTAAATGTGAATTCCTTTGGTGAATAAACTAGACTTTGCAGTGGCATCAGAAGGTGGCGGTGAAGGCTACGGGACACATGGCTGTAATGAACAGAGTGGAAGAAGCCGGAAACAAATCTGGTTGTTTGCAAATCGTTACAAAACCTCGAATTCAAAGCAGCAAACAAAACCATTGACAAGAAAAGCAAGCCTTCAGAAATTTGTTTTCAACCTGGAAAGTTGTATTAATGCTTTCTTATCTGCTGGTATTGGTCACGTTTCACGCTATTTAAAGGTGAAGGCAACAAACGAAGCAGAAACAGCTGATTGGTTGTATGAGTTCAATCACAGGTAGTCGAAAAAGGTGTTTCCATCTCCAATTAACTCGTTTTCGAGAAAGTCAAAACCTCAAGTGAGCATAAATGTGTTTTAGCTGAAATTGAATTTCAGACTTTTGCTGTTCCCATTAACATTTTCAAACACGATACTTCAAAATGCATAAAAATACATTAAGGAAACATGGCTAGTGAGAAGCAAACTTGCTGATTTTACTTCACCTACGACTTCCTACAAAAACACACGACCACTCACTGCCTTGTTGGAGTCCGAGGAGATGCCCAGGGCTTTCTCCAAACTGCAGCGGTACTTGTCCATGCGCAGGGAGAAGTCTCTGTAGCGCTTGTCCACAGCCGTCACCCATTTTTTGATCTCCCCAGCGTGACTGTGGCCTTTCTCGCAGAAGCCGTCAGCCAGCTGGATCAGCAGCTTCACGCGCTCCTTGGTTTGCTAAAGGAGATGAATGGCGTGAGTCCAGGTTTCATGCAGACTTTAACACATGTGTATTGGCGTGTGTTCGTAAGCCCAACCTTGGCTGTGATGTGGAAGTCTTCGTGCTCCTTCAGTAGCTCCTGTGTGTGATGGATACTCGAGCCGGTGGATGTATGCGTGGACAGGTAAAACTCCCCGGTGTCGTGGATCCACTCGAGAGCCTTGAAATACACACAAAGGACGTACTGTCAGATCACATGAAAATACAGAGTGCATGTGTTTGTTGCTACATTTTGTCAGCTACTACACATTTCTCCTGTCTTGTCATCTTGTAAAATGTATTGTTTTTGCCTCTAATCTGAACTACGTCTTAATGTTTCATGTACCTGTTTGGCGCTGCGTTCAAACACCACATACTGCTGACACTGATCCAGCCGTCGCTTCCTCATGGTCCAGAAGTGAAGAACACGGTTCTCTCTCTGCAACAGCTCATTGAGGATGTCTACACAACAGAAACAAATAAAACAGGCTTTCAGCTCTCAGACACCCACCAGATTTAATCAGTACTGCCTACTGGTCATGCATAAAAAGGACTTGTATACCCTTTTTCGTAGCCTCTCCATAAACATCAAAAAAGTGCTCACCTGTTAAATAATTTCAGTTGTGAGCCTGTTTGTGTTACATGTACAACATGTTCCAGTGGTAGCTGACACTAGTCAGGAGGCCACATGACGCCGTGCTATCAACATTGAGACCCTTTGTTACACAACTTTTTGTGGCCACTGGCAGGTGCCCATTTGTGATTTCACAATAGACCTCAAACTGCAGCAGAAAAGAAAACATCACATTCTGTGTCGGTCAGCAGCCGGACGGTCCAACCTTCATGTGGGTTTGCGATGACCACAGAGAGAAGAAACAGCAGTTTTAACAGTGGAAAAGCCTGCAGTGTCCAAAACCAGACAAAGTGTATCAGGTCAGGAGCACACCAGGAACATGCTCAGTGCTGTCTTCCAACATTTATGTGGTTGTTCACCGGGAATTAGTCCCCCAGAGTATGACTGTCAAGGTATAGTTGTACCGTAACGTCCTAAAGGCGTCTGAGGAGGGAACAGTCAGCGAAACAACCTGAACCGTGGTGCGATGGCATTTGGGCGCTCCAGTTGCACCGTGCATCCGTTCACATTGTGTGATTACACCTGGATTTTTTGGTCACAACAACACAAACGTCACTCCCACCTGCTGCACTCGCCAGATTTGGTTCCCTGTGACTTTTTTTTCCTCTTTTCAAAACTGAAATTCAAGTTGAAAGCCATTTTGACACAGTTTAAGAGATTCAGAGCCCATTGCAGATGGTGCTTGACATAATTTCACATCAGAGCTTTCAGGAAATGTTCCAAGTGTTGCAAGAGCACTGGGAGCAGTGTATCACTGCACCAGGATACTGCTACGATGGAGGTGGCAGCGAAACTGAAACTAGGTTTGGTTTTTCAGTTTTATTAAGTATCAGAATTTTTTGATTGTTGTGTTAATGTTACTTTTGAGATGTTTATATAGGAATTAAACTAAAACACACAGACAAAATATATGCTATTACAATAATGTCTCCTTGCAATCGAACCATTGAGGTTGGTTTGGTCACCTTTGCAATTATAGTACAATCACTTCAAGTGTCAGCTGAGTCAATGTTAACTCACTGCTTTGAGCTATTTATTCCAACTACTTTTGCAAGTGTTTGGACTTCTCTGCTTACTTTTGCAACTATTTTTCATCTACTCTCCCTCACAACACGTTACAGCTCAGACAATATTCAGTGTATTTTCTGATACTCACTTTTAACCTGCTGTTCTGGTGCTTTGACGTGGCTCAGCATCCCGGGCATGTTGACACTGTTCCTGTGCATGTACTTGAGGAAGACGTCAGCGTTTCTTCTGGCCAGAGTGCACGCCTGATCGATACATAAACACACACATAGTGAGATCAAACATGCAATTTCAACAGTTACAATTTACTTTTGACTTTCTGGTGCGTGTTACCTTGAGAAAGGCCTCCTTCTGCTCCAGGTGCTTACTGATCATGGGGGTGACGTGGTCTGTTTCACAGTTGGGTCCCAGTTTGTCGGCTCCTCCGCACCAGTCCTCCTCTCTCTTATACTCTTGCTCCAGGCTTTCCAACACACTGCACACCTGTGCAGAGAAACACACTCAGTCAGTCACACCGAGATGTGTTGTCGAGTATCACAGAAACAGTCAAACTGACTCAGTTCTTCTACCTGTTCAGAGGTCTTGTAGAATGCCACAGAGGCGTTGACCAGCTTGAGTCGGTCCTCCATCTTTAGCATGAGCTGCTGCCAGTGGGAAGCCACGCTCTCCGCACAGTCTCTGATCAGGTCCATGTCATAGTGGTTGGCCTGGAGCAGAGCCTCCGCCTTCTGCTGAACCTGCAGGGCACTCTGGTGGGTTTTCTGCAGAGAGGGAGGAGATGGACAAAGAAGGGGAGTAGAATTATCAACTGAGCAATCAAAGTCAAATTTTGCTTCAGACTTTGGACAGAAAACAATACGGGATGATGGAATAATGAACCACTGTGTTACCTCAATGGCATGCTGAAATTGTTCGTGTTCTCTCTGCAGTTGTTCGGCTTCCTGTAGGGAGCTGGCTGTTATTAGACCAGCGTTTAGCATCGACTCGCCGTTGCGAATCCAACCAAGAACCTGAAAAAAAAAAAAAAAACACAGGAAAGCTGTAATCAAATGTCATCAATCTCAAGACTTTATTTTAACCTTTTATCTATTTTTTCTTTTAGCTCTTATTGTTTTGTAGAGAACTTGCAGATATCCTTGTGTTCTGCAGTCACAAAACCTCCGCCTGCAGATGGCGCCTTGCTGCAGGTATGTGACTGGAAGTCTCACCTGCTTGACTTCAGCCTGCAGGTGTCTCAGCTGGACACACTGCTCCAGGTGCCTGCGGTGCTGCTCGGCTGCTAAGTCGAGCTCTTGCTGCTTTTCATGGAGGAACTCCAGCAAGTCCTGAACCCGTGTGGCCATGTCAACGTCCCGATCGCACAGCAGCTCCACACCTGGAGCGAAGACACACAATTGTGTTACGTCTGGACAAACACAGCAGACTGTATCTGCGCTAGCTGCAGTTCTTTCTAACATTCTCTGCCTGCCACAAGCTGCAGTTAACCTCAAACACTTTTATCCCTGACAGCTTTAATAATCCATCACATTTATATTAATTTTGCAAGGCACATTTAACTCCAATTGCTGTGTGTTCAGTACACGTGTCATGATGTAACCATTCCTTGTGCTGTTTCATAGAGCACCTATTAGCATGTGAGATCACAGGTGAGTTATTATGGTTAGTGAGTGGGTGCCTCTCATCACAAACGCTGACTGAATCTGACCCGCGACACCTACACAGTATCAATATTAAACTAATGTAGCAACACAGAAATCTGTGCAGCAACAGTGAACATAAGCTGTATCCTGTTTTAACCCTCAGCTGGATCATGACTGGTGTCTGATGTGGCTACCAGGCGACATTTAAACATCACTTCACTGCTAATTTACAGCACTTGACGGCAGAAAACAATGAAATCAAGAAAATCTAAAGGAAAAAAAACTGGCACAAACTCATCTATTTTCAATTTAATAAAGATAATCAAGAAATATTCTTGTTGGGACATTAGTGTCAATAGAGTTTAAGGGGAGAGGACTCACCAGAGGCCTGGACTTCGTTGACGTATTGCAGCAGCTCCTGTCCCTGGTGGATGACATCGAAGGTGAGGTTGTTCATGGTCAGGGCCTTGTCAGCGTGGTGCTGCAGCCTCTGCTCAGCCAGCGTCAGGTCCTCCGTGTCAAAATCATTCATCTGACCTGTCAGCTCCTCATTCCACGACTCCAGGTCAGAGATGATCTGAGGAAGGACAAGTTTTTTTTTTTTTTTTAAGATGATGTCTTTAGATGTACTACAGAGAAGTCACTGTGGATGCTGCTCTAAGTCAGTGTTGTGCAAGGAGATGTTGATGTTGACAACACATGAAGGATATCTCCTGATATCGCAAAGTCACTTTTTGTGACTTAATGTTTTCTTCTAAACTCCTTTTTTGACATTAAGATTTTCAATTAGACTTTCACACACTCAGACACACACTACACACACAGCTAACAAAGACAAACAATGCTCCTTCCAGGGTGACTCACGTCAATTGCGTCTCTCTCAAAGATGCGGAGCTGCAAGAAGAGCTCCAGTTTGATCTTTCTCTCCTGGAAGAGCTCCTCCATCTGCGCCTGAGCTTCATCCAGCTGCTGCAGGACACTCTCGATGTGGTTGATGGAGCTGTTGTGGGGCGTCTTGTTGCTGGAGATGGCAGAGTCCCTGGAACAGAAACACACAATTAAGCAATAAGTCATGAGATGCAGTGCTGCGCACTTTTAAAAAAAAAACAGCTACAAGGATCCTGCTGGGCATGATGCCGAGCGGATGTAGCTGCTCTATAAACTGCTGCATAGCATCAGCCTGCAGTGATAAACCACTAGATTAAAAAATGGTGCTAATCATTATTTCAGTTAAATTATGAAGGAAAGTACAACATAGCATAAACACAGAACATCACCTAAAAATATACATTTTAAGACCACATTTCGTGGATTGGTCCTCTGTTAAATTTGTCTTATTCCGGTTCATTATTGAATAGTTTGGACTGTGATGGCATTCATGGCGGCTGCAGTGGATAATTTAAGTCGTTATTGTTTTTGTTACTTTGGCTTTAATGGGTCTATATGTATGTGCTTCACCACAAACTGCCTCTTGGAGGACAATAAAGTCCTTTAACTTTGTAACATTCACTGAGAAAACTAAATTAAATCTTTGACAAATTCAAACATTATTTAACTGTCTGCTGTCTAACATATGTTAAATGAACCATCAAAAAATGTTCATACTCCACCCTTGCACATTCTTTAAAGTATAACCATAATGTGGAATCCTAATAACAAATATCAACATATTGTCTTGTAATGTTCCCCAAACAAAAGCAGGGAAAACGTACAGCTCATCCTAATAACCTCTGTTCTAAACTCGCATTTAAAGAGCCCATATTGTGTTTCTTGGAGTTTTGCCTTTCCTTTATTGTGTTATAGCTTTGTGTGCTTAAAAAACCTGTAAAGTCAAAACTCCACTGCAAAAGGAGTTACTCTGTCCCACAGAAAACACTGCTTCTCAGCTTCCTGAAACACCCAATTTGAAGTCCAGGCTTTTCTTCTGTTACTTATTTACATCACCATGTAACAGTTGCGTAACACAGTTGCCTAGCAGCTAGTTTGGCCTCAAACAAATAATGTTTCAGACAGAGGTTGAGACGAGGGGCTGCAGGAAGGAAAAATAATGTTTATTCTAGTAAACCCCAAAATAAAAGTATAAGTATTTGTGCATAACATGACCCCTTTGAGTCAATCAAGCCATAGTCTTTAGATTTAACATAAAACATACATAGTTTGTGTTTCAACTTATAATAAATGCACATTTAATAAATATAACACTCGCCCACCTTTCGAAATAAGTGTCTATCTCAGCAGCAATACTAGAAAAGCTACGTACAACATTTTTATTTAACATGTCTACAACATTTTCCTAAATTTAGATTACATACTTAGTTTCAGTTTAAGATTGTTTATGTCCAACATTCTCCTCTGAAAACTTTCTGTGGCAAAAACAAAAACGTGTGCAAAAAAAAAATCACCTATTAAAAAAACATGAACAGTTTTATTGACAGATCTAAGATAACGCTTAGATGTAACGCTGGTGCATACATCGTACATATGACATCGACAGCAGGGTGTCAAGAGTTAAGAAAAAAAATGAGTGGGACATCGAAACACACTGATTCATCCCTCTAACCGATGCACACATGCAGGATGGGTGAACACACCAACACCGGGGAGTTGACGAGAGGCTAAATATGAGTAAGCAAAGACAGGAGAGGTCAGGTGGGCTCTGACTGGCTTCAGGTTGGTTAATCTGTGTGACAGATGCACTCCCCCCCACGCTTAAATGCACATTCATGACCGCACGTGTGCACACATACAGTTCAGTATCTTGCACACACACACACACACACACACACACACAAGCAGAAGGTGTGTGGAGTTACAGTTGCCTCCCGGGGGAGATTGCCACACAATTAGACGAGCGTTTATAAAAGCAGCATTATGTAAGAATTCACAGCGGAGCCAATACACAAGAGAGAGAGGGAGAGACACAGAGAGAGAGAGAGGAAGGAAAAAAAATAAAACAGAGAAAAAAGGGGGTGGAGAAGAAGAGGGATTGGAACATCCTCTGCATAAAAATAAAGCAGGAGAATGAGGGTGAACTGCATCCACCTCTCCAACACCACCTCCCATCTTCTCCGCTTTCTTTTTTTTTTCATGCACCTCATTAATGTCATCAGAATGACACACAGGCTCTTTCAACGCATATATTTAGCTCTTTTCACTGTTTACACATCTACACAAATTTTAATGCCTGTCTAAATTACCCTGCCAAAGCTCTGTTGACAGAAAGATATTATGTAAGTCGACATAAAAATGTTTTTTTTTTTTCCTCCACACATTTAATTGTCAGTATTTGGCTCAAACAGTTACTGTATCATGTTTTGGGCAGACTGCATGTATTATTATCTTCCATGAGTAGCCTAAGTGATTTGAAGAATTGGTTGGGGTCTGTTTATCATACTTCATACTGTAGTTACCTGGATTTAATAATGCTAGTTTTGCAGTAAACCGTTTTTAGAATCACATGAGAAGTGAAATTCTTTCTAGTTTCAGATCCCTTTCAGAGGGGGATTGCCATTTCTCGTCTTCTTTTTGCAGGTCGGTTTTGATAAGTTTGAAGGGGTTTGAAGAGAGCTTCGTTAAAGGTTTAAAGTATTCAGTTGTGGCACAACACACTCAACACTACAACATGAGTTCATCTCTCAAGCTCAGCTTTGGTTCCAGGTTTAGTCAAGTATGTGAATCTGTACCTGAGCTGCTGGATGAGGTCCTCTCCCTCCTTGATGACGTTGACGGTGACCTGCAGCGTGGTCTGCTGCTGTTGGCCAAAGCGCTTGATCAGATCCTGGACGGCCTCCACGGACTCGGCATAAACGTCGTCCAGCAGCTCCTTCTGGAGCTCCTCCAGCCACGTCCACAGCTACAGGAGGAGACGTGGAGGAGAGGTGTCAGGCTTTTCTCTAACTTTATTCAGCTGAGTTACGTCACATCAAGATCAAGATTGCCTCTAATGCATTATTGTGCAGAATATACAGCAAAATTGTGTATGTGCGCTTATAAGATAGACACATATTACAATCAGTCATAGCTTCACACACAAAGACAACCGCACACACACATACCCACACACCAGTAAATAAAGTATGGGCATTGTCCTAATGTGGCTTGTGTGATATCTCACTGTACTAATATTAAAACAATCATACATGCTTGCTGGTTTAAGACTCAGCCAGGTCTGCATCACTTGAGTTCTTACTTTGGCCTCAGAATATACATAAACACACACTGTCTCCATCCCAGAGCATATCAACAATAAGAACCACAACTTTGCCAAGGTTACTGCAACTACAAAACACTCTTATCGACACTTACAGAGGGCACATTACAAGCCCTAACCTAAAATTTTTACCCTCACCTCAGCGTGATCGTCATACTGACCCTACCAATTATTCTCTCTAAAAGCTGCAGCAGACAGAAATCTGGAAAAGGCAAACGAAAACACTAACAAACCAAAAAAGGAAAAAAAAAAAGCCACAATTTGAAAATACACAGTTCATTTGCTGCAGCTCTCCTCTCTCAGTAATTGGCTAAAATCTCCCGTCATAAACTGGATTTTTTTAAGCTTGAAAAAAACCAGGAGAAGAAGGTGCAGGCATCTAGTTTCCTTTCAAAGTTACTGTGGAATTTTTGACCACTGTTGCCAAAAAAAGCACTGCCTGCTGAGAAACATCCTCAGGTTGAACAATGTTCATCTTTCTTTGACTAATTCAACTAAATGCAAAACGTACACATACTCAATTTGAGCTGTTAATTATTTCCCTCTTGCTCAGAGAGCACTGTGAAAGCTCTCATCCGCACGCAGCCCACCATCCACTTCAGCATTACGTCATCCTCCCTGCCCACCTCTTTGACGTGCGTGTGGAAGGCGACAGACATGTCCAGCAGGACTTTGCGCTGCTCCACGCGGCGAACAAAGTCTTGGATTCTGTCTTCGAGCTGGTGGGCGGCCTGGTAGATCTCCTCTGGGTCGCACTCTCCCGTCTGGGCCAGCTGCTCGGCCGCCTCCAGCAGCTTGTCTGCATTGGTGTACGTATTCTACACCAGGGCCAGAGAAGAAGAAGAAGAAGAAGAAGAAGGGAGAGATGGATTAGCTCAAGAGGGCAATGTATAGCGAACAAAACATATTTTGAAGATGAGCAGAGAGAGGAGAGCGTAGAGGCAGGGACAAAATGAAAAACAGGATATGCAGAGGACGTGTACACTGATGGAGTCAGTGATAGCAGAATGGCACAGAGATAGCTACTGAAGGGAAATAGAGACAGAGAGTGGGTGAAGGTGAGATAAAGAGGAAGATGCAGAAACAACAAACAGAAACAAATGGCTATACTGAGGTGGGAAGTCAAAAGGTTGTTGTTAATATTTTGTGGTTAAAGCTCATGAGTGAAGGAGTATTCATCATTGGAGGAAGCATTCAAATTTGTTAGTTAAGGGTTAGGATTGGAACAGGAAAAAACACTCCTAAGAAGTTCTGCCATTAAACACTATTAAATATATTATTGGTTTATTTCTTCAAATTAATTAATAACATGTGGCAAACACAGCATCACGGCAGATGTTTTAGTAGCTGTGATTTAAAAAAAAAAATCCCACCACTCAGTGTCTGCTATTAAACATGATAAAACATCAGGTTGAACAACACAGCCGGCTTACCTGCGCCACTTCCTCAAAGTCCTCGTGTCGCTTCTGCAGAGCTCGGGCTCGGTGAAGAGACTTTCCTACACCTGTGTGTTTGCTGAGGAAGGCCTCGCCGTGGTTTTCTATCCAGTCCAAAACCTGTGCAGAAACACCAAATAGCCACAAAGTGAGACGGACCCTGGGAAACAAGCAACCACAAGGGGGCGCTCTGAGGTGGCAGTTGTGCCACAAGTGTTGATGATGATCAAAACTGTGTGTGTGAGAGCAAAGGAATGACAGAAATGATGATTAGTATTGTACGAGGCGCTGCACTGGGCCCGTCTTCACACACTCCCCTGCCTGCACTTTGTCCTTCGCAGCGTTAACGGATGAGCAGCATCTGCATGGACATTCGACCCAATTCAGTTGCCATAGCAACAGTTGCCATGTCAACACACTCAGGAATGCCCGTGATTTTTGGACACCGAGCAACTGTATTATCATATCGGACCATTTGGATATGGCATGCTCTTTGTACTTGTCATCGAACCTTTGCTCTGCAGAGAACATTTACATTTCAGGCCTCTGACCAGTGTTCCTATCCACAGCAGCACGTGACGAGTGAACACGCAAACCTCCAGCAACTTGCTCAAGGACATCTCCATAGGAAACATGACTGGCTGGAATCAAACCCTCTATTAAGTGTAGAATACTTCGACTCTGCAGACTATCCTCCTATTTTCATATTACTGCCTCATGCAATACTGAGAAAGTCTGGTCCTGGATTTACCGCATTCCAACAAATGTGTGCTCCCAAATGAACAAAAACATACGTACTGTGAATATGTATACTGTATGTACCTGTTGGACGTCCTGTTGAAATACGCAGAGCTGCAAACGCTGGTGCAGCCGCACTTTGCGGTGCTGCCAGATGTTTTCCAGCTGTCTCTGGTGATGCAGCACCTCGTGGATGATGTCCAGGACGTGGTGCACCGCCTTGGAGTAGTTTGCTGATGCCGTCAGTGAATCGGCGCTGCCCGGCGTCAAAGGTCGCTGCAGCTTGTCCAGCAGCGCTTTGCCGTCTTGGCTCACCTGAAAATCAGCCATCATGGTATTTTATAATTTCTTACAACTGCAACAGAGATACACAGACAAGGTATTTGCTTGCAAAACGTATGCTTTGTATTTGACTAAAAATAGAAATCTAAGCATCATACAAATAATAACAGCCAGCGAGCTGTGTGTCAAGCAGCCTAAAAAAGCACACACAGGTGATGCTGTCTATACAAATTTAATAAAATAAAATAAAAAATTATAAAAAGTGCAGCAAAGTGGGTTTAGTGGAAGATAATGACAAGATTTTGATTTTAGTGCACAGCAGTAAATAGTGTTTATTCATTTTGATTAAATTACATTTGTAGTACACAGTTGTAGTGTGCAGAGGTTACCTGGGATAAAAGCTTTTAATTTGACTTCTGTTGCAACCTGATTATATTCTTACAATGTGAGGGTGAATTTTACAGAAAATGTGAGAGTGAAAAACATTTGAAATTTATTTTGCACTAACAGATAAAAGTGAATTAAACCACAGCACGTTTCTTCAGTTATGTTGTGATGTGAATGTAAAGGCATCGCTGTATGACCTTATAATACAGACACAAGTTAAGACAATCCTTTTAGGGCAGCCACAAATGACTATTTTTGTACTGATTCATCTATCAGCTATTTTACTGATTCGTGGACAAGTAAGAAGAAAATAGAGAAAAAGAGAGCTTATTATTTTAGTCAGTAGGACAACTCCAAAAGAAATCCAAGATTCAATTGAAACCTCTTAACAAGTCTGTATATGGAACAAAGTGCAACATGGACGCATAACATTTTGAAAGCAACTAATTTTCTCCTCACTGTGTCCTAACTTTGGTAGCAGCTTCAAATCCTATGAAAATACATCCAAATTCGCAGTCCATCTGTTGTCTTTAACGTATGTGTGTGTCGAGTTTTTCAGATGGGCGTTATAATATCAGAAAAAAACACAGGAAATGAATTGAAGCTGTTTAAAACTGGCTAAAATATTGATGTGGCTGCATTATCAGTTTTTTCGACTCCTTGCAGCTTTTGATCCATATTTCTGCACACATGTGATGTTACCTCAGAGTAGGCAGCCGTGATGTGTTCGTACAGGCCTTGGTGATGGTGGATGGCATCTTCAAGGTCTTGCAGCTCAGAGGGCAAATCCACCTCACCGCACGCCTTACACCACGAGTCCACGTTACTCATGTACTGCAGGAGAAAGAATTACAGCCATGAAGCATTTCATACAAGTGACACAGCGGTGGTTTATCTATCCTTGTGCTCTCACGTTTCAGTCAGACATACCAGGGTGTACAAGAAATCGCCTGTGGAATGTTACTAGGCTTAAACATGCAGAAATGCTGTTGCTTACGGTTACACACACACTTCAGACTTTTTTGGAATAACTATCTACGGCTGAGTTGAGCTGTACTTTGGCCTGTGGTGACTTCCTAGAACTTTCAGTATCCCTACAGCGGGAGGGATAGAAAACAAATAAAACTATCAGTAAGACTGGCCTCAAAGAAACATCAGAAAGTTGACGTGATCCCTATCTAATTAAACATTAGAATAACATGAATGAGTAGAACAAAGATTTAAAATAAGCATCTCTGTAGTGTGGAGGAAAAAAAAGGTTGGGGTGATACCTCTGGGGGGGAAAAAAAAACAAGCTGCTTCTATTTCAGCTCACAAACATGAAAGGACGGTCTGATGACGGCAATATTCCAGGTCGGAAAAGTTGTACCACCCATGTTCCCTGTCCTACTGCTGTGCCTGTTAAGGCCATGAATCATTCTACAGCAGCCCGACTAATGAGCACAGGCACAGATAACAGCAGATAACAAATGCTTTACTTATAGTCTGCATGTGTTTATGTAAATATATGATAATGATGCGCATATGTTAAGATTTATAGACTTAATGAAGCCAAATGGGTATTTCACAACCTAGAAAGTGTGTGCATGTGTGTTCCATATGCATCCATTAGGAAAGAAAATGTTACACCTCAGCTCCGTCCAACAGGACATCAACTTTAGTTCAATTTTACTGACTCCAGCTACCACTAAAATTAACTTGCATGGTTTCTTAACTTGCATGAGACGTTCAATGTTGGTGTTGTATTTGTACAGTAAATATGAAGTCAGAGCCGGCAACTGGTTAGGCTAGCTTAGCTTAGCTTGACAACTGAGAATGGGAGCTTATGTTGGGTTTTAAGTTTCATTAGAACTGTATCAGCGCTGGTGAAAGGTCTGGCTACCACCATTATCATCCACTACAAGGGGAAAAAAAACACTCTGGCTTGTTTGTATGACTTTCAACCAATCACAGTCATCTTGGGCGGTGCTGAGCCCAGGATGTAGCAACAGTGTCCCTGCAAAATATTGCCTAAAAAGAATTGCCTAAGTGGAACTTTGGGGAGATAAGCACTATAGTTAAAATGGCTAATTCACCAAAAGACCTTTGCAGGCTTGCCTGACTGCAGGATCTATTTGTCAAAACATGCCATTATTAGCATGTAAGTTGCTGTTCAGAAGTTATTGTTGTTTCCTGTAAGAAGAATCCTGTGTCATGTGAAATGCATGGCCACAATGGCAGGTTTATACCAGAAGACTACAATAAATGAGTCAGACTATCCAAATGGATTTTGTCGTCTACGATAGTGAACTTAATATCTTGCCATTTAAACCAATTCCTTAAACAAACTCTTCGGTGGATAACTCATGATGCCCGACTTACCTGGTCACATTTCTGGTGGAAGCTAGCTGACATCTCCAGCAGTGTGCTACGTTCATCCAGTGCGGCCGCAAAGGCCTTCCACTCCTGCTCCAACTGGCCTGAGATCTGCTTGATCTGCTGGGAGGCGTAGTGACCCGACTCCAGCAGCCGGTTGCCCACCGACATGATCCGGTTTATGTTAACGTACACATTCTATACGTTGAGACAGAGCAAAGAGAGGCGAGGTGGGTGAACTAGGCCTTGGCAACACAATAACAGAAATATGCACTGGTGATAAACAACTCAGCAATGGCAATGAGAACATTTTTGATAGCATAATGTAAATGCACTAGATGCAAACTGTCATGAAAGCACATGAAAACTCAAAAGAAGTGTTACATAACCAAACCCCAACTGTGTTCCCTGCCTGGCTCATAAAGAGCCAATCATATCCCTTAATAATAGAGCCTCTTCGGCCTTCATCACTCTCCCTGTCACATAAACCCAGGCGTATTAGTCCACAACTTCCTGGGCGCCTCGTCACCTCAACATGCACTTGCAGGCCTCCCTTTGTGATGACTGTGGGCGATGAGGACCGGTGCTTGCAATTGTTAGATGGCCATTACAGCCTACAAAAAAATCCGTGTCTGTGTGTCCCTCATCATCTTCAAGTAAGCAACAAATTCCCAGCAACCTGCTTCAAGGGCAGACAGACTTGTTCCACACCAACTATCAGAACCTTAAGCTCAGCGAGTGCAACAGCTTCATCCTGGTCTTCCCTCTGTGGATCTCCATTTATTAACCTACTTTTTTAAATTGAATGTGGATCAAGGTGAGAGTATTCCTTTGTCCACATTTTTCGTGTATGGGTGTAAATATATTTAAGTGCATTTCACACACATTTTCAACAAATGAAGTATCGCATGTGTACCTTGCCAATTACGCCATAGTGGTTAAATAGAAAATAAACCCCTTTTTCTTCTGGTCTTCTATTCAAAACTGACAATATCTGAGGATATTTTTTCAGTTCTAACACCCAGCTCTAGATTGAACAGAGGACTGTCGAAAAATTGCCTGAGAATTAATTCAAAAAAGAAGAATTTGCAAAAACAAAAGTTAGACAGTGAAGGAGACGGGCTTGAGGAAAAGATAAGCCGAGAGCTTAGGTAAAAAAAGGAGAGAGTGAAGGCGATCTGGCTGTTGGCATTGTTTCTAATCCATGCGCAGAAACTCTAGCGGCTAGATTGATTCCTCGTCTCAACAGTTTCATAATGGTTACGTAAGGCCGAGTGTGGATAGAGAATAGGATTACTTAATACCTGGTTGTGTTGCTGCTAACACGTAGAAAATGTGCAAGTGCACAGAAGCACAGGCTGCTCTAAACAAACACTCAAGCACAATACTAGAGGTTGATGCTAAGTGCAATAACTATATGATTATACAGTACAGGGCATAGAGTTGAGCCCAAGTGGGTGGAAAAGCATTACCTCCTGCTGCGAATCAGTGTGTGCGTTGGTTAGTGTGTGTGTGTCTTACCATGCAGTTCATAGCAAAGTGGTTGTGCTGGGTTTGCAGCTCTATGGCGTGGGGGTGGTTGTTGCCAATCTCTGTGTAGCCTGCCAGGAACAAACCCTTGTTGTGCATGATCCAGTCAAACATCTGAGGCAGGGGGATGTCGGAAAGAACACACACAGAGAAAAAAAAAATGTAATCATGTACACACACAAGATACAGCTTCATCAGTAACTTTTACACATCACTGCAAGAATAGGTACAAACAGCTGGGACTTAAGTGTGTGTAAACCTTAGTGTGTTTGTGCGCTGCCGCAGTGTTCACATAGTTGTCATCTTTCCAGGCCAGAATACAGAGAAATGGACTGCCTCTATTAAGAGTATCCTCTCAGGCTCTCCTAGAGAACAACTCGTGGCCTATGGTGTCCTAGCAACAAGCTCCTACTACTGCAGTGTATCCAAGACTGCAGCTCTCTCTGTTGCTGCAACCTGCTATTTTATTCCACTCATTCAAACATGGATCTCTGAATTTCTCTCCCCGTCTTCTTCTATTTTGTGCTGCAGCTGTCATCGCCTGAGCTGTCTGGGTGGCAGCCAGAGTTGGTGGCTGTGTACCTGCAAGAGCTATCCTCCATCTCCCTGCATCTTATCCTTAGATGTGGAGGAGGATGAACCCCCGTCCCTCTTTACTTCTCATTTTATTTGTAAAACAAAGTTTAAGGCACCATTCAAAGTTGAAGTTGGTGGTTCCGGAGAAAGACTGTTTATATTTATATAGTCAGCATGTGCCAGATTTACTATCCCTTCCCATTCCTCTCCCTCTGAGCATTAAAATGCACAAGCTCAAACATGCACAGGACATGCTGGAATAGTGCTGTGTGGATCAGTTCGTGTTTCCCATTTACAGAGCCAGAGCCGTGTAGGAACACCACATTATTTTTTTCAGTGCACACACAACAAAAAGCTGGCACTGTCAGTGGATATTCATCAATTTTGACAAAAAAGTGTTTTGGATTAGAACTTCTGACTCTAACTTTAGGGGACAAAAAATATCAGTTCATGAGGTCTCCACAAACAGCAGAAATCAATGCTTCTCTATGGGTGTAATTAAGTTTATGTTTATATTGGCAGGTTGTCTGCCCTACAGTCATCACCAGCTGTGCTTATAGATTACCACTACATCACCAGTCACACTGAACGTCACACCGACTCCCACCATCCACCAACCTTCTCTGCGTCCTGTTCGAACAGGCGGAGCTGGAAGCACTGATCCAGCTGGAGCTTGCGCACGTGCCAGGCCTGATGGAGGTGCTGTCGGGTGGAGTGCAGCTTGTCCAGCAGCTGGGTGATCCGTGGCACCAGACCCTGGGTGTCGGCGTTGCACACCCCGCCGCCACTACTGCTGCTGCCGCCACTGCCGCCGCTGCTGCCGTTGCGGTTGGAGAAGGACTCACTGCTCTGAATGCGCTGGAGCAACCTGGAAATAGATTTAATGTGTGTGTTAATGTAGAGGTTGCTGTAAATCGGGTTTGCTCTTGTTTCGCATTTGAGTTAAATCTGAAAATTCTTTTTGATTTGCAAAGACAGATACCACATCAACTGCTGGAGTCTGACTTCCAGAGTTCACAAAAATCCTACCGGTTTTTGAGATTGTGTGGCACCACGTACGTAAGGAGAAACTACAGAATTTTGTTGGGATTATCCTGCCAAAGGGAGCAGAGCACCACCTCACACGATCTCACGGGGAAGGAGATTTAAACAGAACAGAGACTGTGGTGCAACAACTTGCTGTAATGCTAAAAACTCTTGCAGTGAGAAAAAACAAAAAACAAAAGCAGAAGGCTTAATGAGTCTGGATGCGAAAATGGTTGGGGGGATGCGGTCAACATGGTTTGTCTACTCTTCAGCGAGAAATGATTAACTGTCAGTTTTAATACCTGTGGTTTAAGTTACTCTCAAGGGTTAAAATGTTTACCGTTGCTTGGCAACAACATCCACGGCTTTAGGCACTAGTGTAAATAGATTTGTAATTCTCACGATTTTCGAATTTTCACTCGTCAATATCAAACAAATTTGATGTTACTCCTCAGATTACCAGATTATCTGGGCGGTACATCAGGTCAGAACAAGATCCCAGATCAGACCTCTCTGCCAATTGTTGGGAGAAATTAATTGTGAGTAAATCAACTTAAAACTCATGACGTCTGAGCTCCACATAACAAATATGTTAGTAAGAAATTCCATTGATAATGCGCAGGGATTGGATCTTAAATTCCTGCAAAAATGAAGATTATTTCTTCTTATGTTTAGATTCCAGCAAGACAGAAAGTCTATTGTGATGTAAGCAGAAACTTATTTTTCTTTATGTTGTTTTCTTTATGTATGGATTGTTAATGCCCTTTAGAACATGACAGGCATTCTTACTGTTGACCAGCTACAGTCACTGTCCTCAACCCCTGTGTACTTTAAATTTATTTTAAATATTAACACTATTATACTCTCAGTTTCTGGATGAAAGTGTAAAGTCTGTTTGTGTATTTTAAAATTTGCATATGTCTTTTCCTTCAATCAACACCTTAAAAACACTTCTTTGCAGATTGTGCAACAGTATGGACAGAGAAAAGCTAAAAGGAAAAGGGATTTAAGCTTCTGTTTCTCTACTATTGATTAATTATCTAAACTATACAGAAAAGTTAGAAGTGCATTTTTATTTATTTTTTTTTACCTCTGTCCTTCAGTGTCCAGCTCCTCTATCGGCGCTTTTATGACTTTCTTCTTCAGCGTGGCGTGTTCTTCTATCATCCGTCTGGCTCCTTCCAGGTCTTGGGGAAAGTCTTTCCTCGACACCGTTTCTTGCATCTCCTCTAATCGAGCCAACATCTGGGTGGCGTGACCAGAAAACTCCTCAAACGCCACACGCACCTGGAAAAACAAACACACGAACAAAACACCTGAGTAAGAGACAGAGTCCCGATCCCTAACAGTCGACTGTTTCAGCCACCAAACAATCACATCTGAATGAAGAATCCCGCGTATAATTACACTCCTGTTGCTCGTCTGCATTTAGACATCGCTGAGGATTTTAGGGATCTCGAGACAGACTGAAAGATCAGGCAGTTAAACCTCGACTGACAGGACGGCTGGGACGCTCTCACCTCTATCCACTCTTCATGGTTGTAGTCCAGGCTGCCGTCGAAGTCGGCCGTCAGCTGGGAGGGGTCCACCACTTTCGTCAGACCCTCTAGTGACACCATGGTGGTCTAATGAACAGAGGGTGGAGGAGAGAAAGTCGAGAGAGAAAGAGGGATTGAAGCGGTTTTAGGTGGATTTAGGCTGATGTCGGTCGTTTGAGGTAAACGCTTCTAATCTCTCGTCTCCTCCCGCTGTGTGTCTTTCCTTCCTGCAAGGGCCGTTGCAAATTGTGACACTTACCAACTTCTCTTTCCAAAAAACTTGCAACAGTTTTTTTTAATCAATCAGAGCAGAGTTACAGAGATGTGGCTTTTAGCGGAAAGCCCTGTAATTAATAACTTAATACAACCATAATAAGACTTAAGCGCATTTTATCCTCTTCATCCTGCTAATTCAGCTCACTGCAGCTTCACGATACCATAAACATCTACCAAAAAAAAAAAAAACACTTTTCACAGAATCCACTGAGTAAAACACTCCTGCACGCTCAACGCGTTGCCGTTGTGACTTCTAATCTCAGAATCGAACACTTAAATCGCTCTGGCACTGTTCCTCTTTAATCACCTCTCGTCGTCTCTCACTTTAGAGTTTCGCAAAAATTCAAATCTTCTCCACACAGCAACTGCATGTTACAATATCAATTTCAGAGATACAGCGAGGAAATGTCTTCCTGTTTGGTTTCAGTGCCTCTGTGTTTCTGCTAAGCCACCTCCGCACAACACCCCCACACACATGGCCAGAGATGGATGGAGACGGAACGATAGGCTAGATGGGCTTTGTGTAGGCCAAACAATGCAGAGATGCACTGTTGTCCTTGGGTGAAAATGCACAGTGGCTTTTGCCAGGGGAAAGTACTGATACCGCCATGTTGGCCGTTGTTGTTCGAGTTAATTGATTTGTACTTTGTTGAGCGGTGACAGAGACTCGGTCAGGGCTGTTGGAGAAGAGTTTCTCTCCCACCGCCCGAACCGCACGATTTCTCAACAATCAAAATTGAGGTTGCAGTCGCCTCTCTGCGCTCCGGCTCGCTGCTTCCTTTGCGCCTGAATTGAACATGAAGGGAGGAGAGAGGAACGGAGGGGAAACATGTCCTACCTGGGAATGTTTCACTACACCAAGCGAGGAGAAAAACCCTGATACACCGAAACGCACACCTGCTGCAGTAACACCTACATGCTGGACACATGTTTGCTGTAAATGTAGCCCCAGCAACGATCCTGTATGAAATTTACTTAAACAGTGCGAGATGAAAACTTTATGCCAATTTAAATAAAGCACACAATATGAGGTCAGGTGGTGGCTTACGAAGAGAGGCGCTTTACAAATACACGCATACAAATACACATGCAGCGTATCAAATCAATGCCCGTGTGACATGGCGGGGCAGCTTGTGGAGAACTGCAGCCTGCCCTGCGGCTATTCTTCCTATCAAATAATCAATACAGTGTCATCAGGCCACAATGAACCTGTGTGTATATGAGCATGTGAGCAATCACAGCAATTTCCACACCACCAGCGCTCAATCTCGCAGCTACAGTCAGAAACTAACGGGGAAATATTCCACTCGCTGTGTCAGAGACGTATTCGAGCACACGCTGTACAGAGTAAAAAAAAAAAAAGCAGAGGCTCCACCTATATTACAGTACATGACACCATGTAATATGAATGAGAAGCTGATCGTTATCATAGTGAGCAAGGTTGTTTATTGGCAGATCAAACAGGCATTTTACGAAGCAGGCTTCAAATCAGATGAAAGTATTTATATTTAGACCGAGTATTTGTAAGAGCACAACAGCGCACATTTAGGTGTCAGTTTATAAATATGAGCACAAAAATAAGCCTGTTCTCGTGAATGTATCGTTTAAACTTGCTGCGAAAGCGTGCTTTACCGACAGCATCACGAAAACTCGTCATCGTGATCTGCTGTGTGCCGTTTTCGGCTGAAATGTGATGAAATTTTTTTTTCCTCCGGTAGACAGCTGGCTAGTGATGTACGCAACCAAAGCAGAGAGGAGAGGAAAAATAATGAAATGTGCTGACAATGAGCAGCTCAGAGGAGGGGAGGAGGGGAGGGGGCTGGACGCGGTTGTTATCGCAGCTCAGCTGACAGAAAATTGTGGGAAAATGGCGTTTTTTAGTACTTTTGAAACATGTTACTTCAACATGCTGAATAGAAAATTGAGACACTTAAATCTGGGAGCTTTTAAAAGTCATTACAGCGTGTTTAAAATGTACTATAGCAGGTTTATCATTAACTGAGCAGCATGTAACAACATAATAGAAGTTTTTAGTGATGTGAAGATTTAACTATGCATCCTCACATCTTAACTGCTCCCATGACTCCTGCTGGGTTTTAAATTCAACATAATTTGTTAATTTACATGCATTGCTGCCATGCATGTAAATATCGTGACAATCCTAAACAAAACAGAACCTGCCATTTTAATTAACACTGCTATACAACTGTTGCTTCTATCATTCAACAGGTTAAAAATCATGCTTGCAACTTTGCATTTTAACAAACTGACATTACATTATTGTGTAACGGCTTTAAATGCGCCACTGTATTTGAGGATCCAAAGGTTTCCACTGTCCTACCTCGAATTCAAACTTCGAACTGCCGAAGTTGGTCCTCTGCTTCTGCCAGAAGTTGTCTGGTTTGATGATGAGGGCGACGTGGATGCAGGACGGGAACGACTCCTGCAGGATCTTCAGCAGAGGCTTGATGCTGTCCCACTTGGAGCCACGCATATCAACAATGACCGTGAAGCCATGTTTACACACCTCCTCGCTGGGATGGATGGAGATGGAGGTCAGCGAGAGTGGGAGGAATTAAAAGAGGAGAGATGCGAGGGAGGGAGGGGCCGAGAGAGAGAGAGCGAGATTGGAGGGAGTATAATCCAGAGATAGAGGTGACAGATGACAGGCGTGGGAAAGGATGAGCGAGGGATGGTGGAGGGGAAAGAGAGAGAAAGGAAAGAAGAGGGTGATGACAAAAGGAAAAGAGAGAAAAAAAAAAAAAGGGAGAAAAGCGGAGAGAATCAAAACAAACAGTGAGATGACGCATTTTCTATACTGTGAGAAGCCTACGCAGCAAACACACATCCCACACACCCACCCACGCACAACGACACACACACACACCCACACACAGAAACCTGCGACGAATGACTCACAAATGTATAAATATAAAAATACTAATCAGCACATTTGTGCATCAGCAACCTCTTTCCCCTGTGGTGCTCTGTTCGGGCCGACACTATCATCACATAACCACACAAACTATATCTGCACACCTGAATCTAAAATCTGCGACACTTCTCCAAGATGCTGCAAGAAACACAATTTCTCCTTGTCATTTAAGGAACAAACTGTTTTGCTGCTCATTTGGCAAGTCCTGCAACTACTTCTTTAACTCACAAACTTGGATTGCTTCTTTTCCTTGTAGTGATTTTTTTTTGCAAAAGACAAAATGTTCCTTCTTTGATCCCGCTGTCACTCCACACACTATTTTAACATCCTTTCCTCCTATCACTGCATCTCCAAATACCTCCATCCTTTTTCCAAACCTCTCCTCTCTCCCTCTCTGTAACAGCCTGTCAGTAGATGGCTAGTGTGCAGCAGTGTGCAGATGTTGCCTTTCCCAAAATAGAACACCTTTGGTCACCAAAAAAGCACACAGTTATTCTAAACATATGCAAAACATGACTGGATGACGGTAAGCTTTTGAATGCCCGGAGGATGTAAAAAAAAAACAGTCAAACAGGATCATTCACAGTACATTAAAACCACACACACACACACACACACAATGTGGTCACTCAAACAGAGATGAGAGCAGACGGAGATGATGGACGGTTTGAGACATATGGCGGGAGGAGAAGAGTGCCGGGTTAAAAGGACGGAGCGGTGAACAGAGAGGTGGAGACGAGAAGATATGTTTTACCTGGGAGGTGAGGAGCTACTCGCCCACAGTAACTACTGCTGCTGCCGCTGCCGCTGCTGCACTGCCTCAGCTACTGCGACACTTTGTTTTGCTTTCGTACACACACACACTTGCTCGCTCCCTCGCTCGCTCACACACCTCCTCACACATGCGCTCTCCGTCGCTGTCAGTTTTAATCCGCCCTCCCCTCCCCCTCTCTATTCTGCTTTCTGTCTGTTGATACCTCTCTCCCTTCCTTCATTGGCTTTCTGTTATACGTCCCCCTCTTAACTCAGGCTTTCCCTCTCTGTCTCAGCATCTCTTCATGTCTCTATTACTGATTTCTGGCAGCCGAGGAGCTGCAGCAAGCAAACCGGTCTTGAATTATTACTCTCTCCATTCCTATCTCGCTCATCACATGCTCCTCTCAGCCCCCTCACGTGTTTGCTTATGGAGTCTCATCCACTTGTGTTCAGGCACTTGCTTGTTCTTCATAAAAGGAAAGGGAAAAACACACACACAAACACACACACCACAGAACGAATGTAAAGGATGTGTCACCTGGGGATGCCGGCGAGGTACGCGATCAGTCTCCTCAGGTCGTCCGTTCGTATTCTGTCGTGGTTGCTGCGTGATGGAAAAGTTAACACTGGACCGCCACGTCTGTCTCTGCCACCTGAGGCGAAATATGTACAGAAATAAATAGAGTTAGAACACGTGTATGTTTCTGATGCGATGCACAAAGCTGCCACTGAGATCTATGATACACAATGTTCTTCTGAGCAGTGGATGAGGAAGGGCTTTTCAAAATTACCTGAGGCTTATATCTGTACCACTAAATCTGCAAAAAAATCTGGCTGGAGTATAAAAGGCATTACAGCAACAAGTTAGCTAATCTGATAAATGAGTGACTGGCTCGACAAATATGGGAGCCTGCTAAATCAGAACGCCCTTGGTAAAAGATTTGCACTTGATATGAATTATTATTAGCTCTGCTGGAAACCCAAAATGAATGGGAGCGTGAGGCAAACACTAATAAACCACAGCGCAGAACATTTTAGAAAGGTTGTGTTTTTTTTGAACAGAGACGAGGGATGATTCAGGCAGAGAGGGAACTTCCAATTTATTTAACATATAACAACACACATCAAGAGCCTCCCTGTGTGTTGTGTCTGCTGAAAATTAGGTGTATCTAACCGACTGACGGTAATGCTGGAGGCATCGTAGTTTGCATACTAAACAAGAAGCACAGCTGAGCATGATGGTTAATCCATTAGTTTTTGAGATATTTGGTCATAAACTTGATGAATAACCTGAAGTTTTGACCTGTTTGTGGTGCTGGATGAAAAGTTGAAGGATGCCTGGCAAGTAAAGGAATCCCATCGAACAGGAACATAAATGTCTTTATCAAATTTCAAAGTAATCAATCCAACACTTGTGGAGTCATTGAGGACAAGTCCGGATGTTTTCAAAGCCGGCAGGATATGTCGTCCAGGTACCACGGAGGTCTGCAGAGAATCTTGTGCGAATACATCCGATAGATGTTGAAAATATTTTACAGGATAGGGGAAACTTTTGACTGGCTGGGGGCACGAGATGAAACGCCAGAGACCATCAAAGCTTGTATGAGTCATCCTTTAGGGAGCAAAAAGATCCGTAGAAAATGTAATGCCATTCCATCTAATGTTGTTGGCTGCAACTGGCATCATGAGAAACGTGCTGCCACTGTGACTAAAAATCATTAATATAAATCAAATTGCAAGCATGCAAGTTAAATGTGTGCATTTTGAATGCTGTGCAGAAAGTAGGGCTGCATTTCAAAATGCATACTTTTTGCTTTCAGTATGTGCTACAGCTGCCTTTACAAAGTACATACTGTTGCATTCAGTATGTAAACAAGTGGGACACATTACTTAGTCATAATATTGCACCTTTGACCGTCTTACTCATATATCCGTTGCAGTCTGTGGTGCGAAATGAGCCATCATCTGTCTGCGCCCAGACACTGTGATGTATGTGACGCATCCTCCGCTACACAGAGGATTGTGGGTCAAAATGGCCAGAAAAGCAAACCGGCTTACGTGCTGCAACATGCAGCCAGATGTAGTCGGACATCCAGGAATTTGTGGCTAAATGCTTTTGACACACCAAGTATTGGGACAAACTAAATCTTTGTCATCCAGCATAGCATGGATCTATGTATCGGATCACATGCAGAGCGCGACAGCCGTATTTGACTGTGTGCATGTTTACAGTATGTTTATCTCTGAGCCTAAATCCAACATTTTTAGTGTTATTTTTTGTCATTTTAAATGGTAGTTTTGTGACATTTATCATTTCCAGTATATATTCAAGTAGAGGAATTATGAATATCTGGTACTGTAATAATATTTTGCTCCTACTTTCTGACCACTTGCACAAGCACAAAGATGCTCGCCTCACGTTGGAACTCGTAAACACAGGCTGACTGCGCTCAACCCACAAATTAGTGAGTTCAGTCGGGTTTGCTGTGCGCCTGTAGGCTCGACCCGGCTGCTCAGAGGAGAAAATCACACGCTCACGTGGCAACAGGCATACATGAGAGAGGGCGAACATGGCCGATTTATTAAGGGGCCAGATTCCGGATAATAGGCTTAGCTCATTTACCCTCCTTTTCACCAGTGGCCCCTCCCTCTACCTCCCTCCCTCCTTCATTTCAAAGCCAATTACTCCGCCAGCGACTACTATGGGATGCGGTAGCCGGCAGTAAGTCATCTCCATGGCAACGCTGCCCCGTCTCTCCCTCTCTCAATTTCGCTGTTTGTCTGAGTCATTGTCCTCATCATTGTGTTTCTACCTGTGACCTTCGCTGCGACACACAATGGGACCAAAGAGGAGGCTCTAAACCACGCACACACACACACACACACACACACACTCACGCATACTCACACACACACTCATTAAGACACATTTCACTTTGTTTTTCCATTTGATTCCATGGAGACCTACTTCATGAGTGTTCTTCCAATGGCATTTGTGTGCACATAGATACATGTGATAATACACACACACATACACACACACACAAACACACACACTCACACACACACTTCAGTCGTGCCAGAGAAAACTCACAGGAGGCCGAGCTGGAGATATGGACTGCCAAGAACATCCAGCAGGATTATTTGTACAACACACAAAAACATTATTCATCTTGGGTGTGTGTGTGTGTGTGTGTGTGTGTGTGTCAGACATGGCTGAGCTTCCCTCGGTGGGGGCAAAGACACAGGCAGCTGTAGCTCTCTGTTCTACAGTCTTGCTGATACTGGTTATACAATGGAAATCAGCGTGCACGTCCGTATCATGTGTAGTCTGTGTGCGCATGTATGTTTTCAAAGTTGGGTCAAAGGGCTAAGTGTCTGGGCCTCAGTCCGACCTCACGAGTTTTTACAGGGAGAGTGCACAGCTTGTTATTGTGTCCACACTGTCTGTGTGTGAGAGAGAGATGAAGAGAGAGAAGGTGCTGTAGGATGTGCACAACTCAATACCTGGTTACTCCATGTGTTCATATACAAACTAAGGACTTCGTGTTCTATCGGCTTTATTTGCCACAATGAGACAGTTGGGGTTGGCAGATGTGACAGACTAGACAAACACACACATACATACATAATCTTACCTGACAGAAAGGCAACCTTCTCTTTGAGGATGGGAAGCACCTCCATTGCTCTCATCTCCTCATTTCGCCTGAAACCTGAACGGAAAGAGAACAACACAATGAATGGAAAAATAAGATGTCCTTTTCTCCCTGTTCTGTCCTTGTCGATGAGCCGAGGCCTTTCTTTTTTTTCCCTTTTTTTTCCTTGAGGGCAGATTATGTGGGACAGAGCAGATTTTGTCCACTTGTAATCTGGAGATCTGCAGCGTTTAAACACAGGGGATTGAGCCCCATTTTGGATTGCTTGCATCATGAGGAAAAAAGTCATTAGGATTCTCTCTTGCACACACAAAACACATGTAGTCCAAGAGGAAGCCGAGAGACGGTGGTTGGAGAACCAGCAATGGTGAGACAAAGTGAGGCCAGACACAGGGGAAATTCAGGGGAAACAGAGAGCTCTCACAGCTCTTTCTGTAACAGAGGTGAAATGGGGTAAAGAAACATTAAACGCCACAGGCCACTTCATTTCCCATCAGCTAGAGTTAAAACAAAACACCATAAAATGCTGCACAAATTAAGAGGGTTTCCACATCGTGAATGGCTGGTGAATTTTCACATTTACCAAGAAGTGCTGAGCGTAGAGAAAAAAAAAAAAAGCTGTATTTATGAGGATTAATCAAGAGTGAAAGCTAACAAGACTATGAGCCGGCGGTAATGCCAGAGAAGAGCATATTAGTGTTGTACTGACAGTGACAACACTAACAGGCTGGTATAGAGCGAGTTTAGTGTTTGCCATCGGAGTTTTTAGTAGGGCCAAACTATATCACGTTAACACAATGTGCGCAACAGTTAAATCGCAAGAAGTGTAATGTGAAGCTTTGATGCTTGTTACAAGTTTTTAAAAAAAGCTTGCACTGCTCTCATTTTCTATGACTAATATAGAATAGAAG
>NW_007578757.1:60194-93453 GCF_000690725.1 Stegastes partitus
TGTGTTTCTGTGCAAGAGAACTTCAAGTGAAAATTTGAAATGTCCAAAAAGAATAAAAAAAGAAAAAAAGGAAGAAAGAAAAAACTAATTAGGCTGCTTTTCATCAACCCTCTGAACAGAAAAACCCACCAGCAGGTTTGAAAGGCATATTATCTCAAAAATAAATTAATAAATACAAATATATATATATAATTTTTTTTTAAATCACAAAACGGGCATCGGACAATGGATTTTCTACTTTCCCACGGTCTGTTAACTACTCATCCGTAACATGTTATTCTCTTGGAAAACTCGCTTAAATCCAAGCTTAAAGTTGGTATATTTTATTAAAACAGTGCATTATGTATGACTTGTTTAAAAATTTACCAAAATGAAAACACTGGGTCGAACGAGATTCTGTACAAAATGAAAAATTCTGGGTCCTCAACAGAACCAGGAAAACCACGAGAGACTGAGCTGTAACCAACAGTCACAGGAAAAAAAAAAATCAGACATTTTCTGGCTGAACTGCAGGCTGTGTTTATACGGAGCAGATATGAAACAAGTACAGAAAGAAATTAAAATGTGAGAAGTAAAATATCTTTTTTCTTTGGGACATTATATTGCAGTGAAAAATGAGCTCACAGCAGTGAAAAGAATTAGACAGGACAAAAAAAAAATAATCCAGAAACTGCTTTTGGTTCAAAATCTAACTGCATTAAACTAGGCAGCATAGTGGCAGTATACGTTACATTATGCATGGCTGTAATACACTGAGTAGAGGTTGCAAATAGGAAACAAAACCAGTTGTTTGCCAACTGCTTAAAAAAACCTCAAAGAAGAAAACAAACAAAGCCAGTTGCCTCGGCCATCGAGGGCAGAAAAATGATGAGGTCTTAAGGAACTGTTCTCAATTGGGCGAGGAGTTGTCATTATTCTTTCATGTCAGCTGGTACTGGCCATATTTCAGGTTGTCTTGGAGTCTCCGGTTTCCACTGCTGATCAGTCATGCAAGTTAAATGTTTGCTGCATCACAACCTATTTGGAAAAGGTGTTTCCATCAATGTTCAACTCTTTGTTTTAAAAAGTCAAAAAACAAGTCAAGTCAGGGTAAGTCTTACTGTGAAACTGTGTTATTTAACTTTACTGTTTCAATTAATGGGATGGAACTAGATACATTAAAATGCACATAAAAATATGTTCTAGAAACACTGCGAGTAATCAGCACTTTTACTTGACTGGTGACTTAAACAATTGACTGATCAGTAAAACTGTTATCTGTTGTTGATAAACTCATCAATAAAGCGTCTAATCTTTTTTCTTCACTTTCAGATCATGTTCCAAAGAGTTCTGTTATTTTACAACATACTCATGTCAAAATGAAATAATGTAGATTGTGGGTAGAGCAGCAACAATGAATTGATTAGTTGCTAACTAATAAATGAATCTCCAACTGTTATCATAATCGATTTATCAGTTTAAGGCATTTTTTAAAGAAAAAAAAAAGAGAAAAAATCTGACTGCAGCTTCTTAAATATGAGTATTTTGAGGTTTTTCTTTCCTCCTCTATGACAGTAAACTGAACAACTTTCTCCTGTGGATAAAAGAAGGCAGCTGTACAAGTTCAATAAAACTTTGTTGAATTTAAGCAACAGCTTTTGGTCTTTATGTAGTTAGTTTATGAATTTATTGACCGTTACATGAAAGCCACTTTTATAGCAGCTATATACACACGGCGTACCGAATATAACCTGGTGCTTTATTACTGGCATGATACTCATCTTTGCCAATATTTTACAGCAGCGACACCTTTGCCATTGCCATGTGAAGCTAAATGCTAAAAGAGCGCGCATATCGAGGTGAGTGGCAGCATATGGATAGATAAGTCAGCGTGTTTTCACCGTGGAGTGATTCATCCTCTAAAGCAAAGACAATCTTTGATGTTGCCCGCAAACCTCCCGTCTGATTGGCTGGCTGCCACTGAGCAGGAGGATAATCAAAGGTCAATGAAAAACCTAATGTTGACAAGATGACAAGCAGAAAACCGCCGCGTTTTTGCGAGAGACTGTGG
Organism: Stegastes partitus; assembly: GCF_000690725.1. Taxonomy (NCBI): domain Eukaryota; kingdom Metazoa; phylum Chordata; class Actinopteri; family Pomacentridae; genus Stegastes; species Stegastes partitus. The sequence continues at coordinate 62,245 of NW_007578757.1, forward strand.
AAAGAGAGCGCACACAGTGAGCGCTTTGTAGCCGTGTGAATTTGCTACTGTACGGTCAGTTTAACGGTCACTGGATTAAAAGGGACGCTCCGACACACATCGTCCTCTGTAAACACACCTCAAAACGCAGACACACACACACTTTGCCTCCGTCTAAACACTAAGCTTCTCAGTTCCAGAGTCGACCCTGGTTCATGTATATGTTCGTGTTTACTCTGATGGAGAGAAATTGCCTCTACGTCACACTCCTAATTATCTAAAAGGTTGAGATCCTCGGATACAGACATCAATCAGTGGTGTTCAAAGCATTACACGAACTACTTCAAGAAGAGATTTCCTCCAAGCAAGCTCCAGAAAAGTGCAGGGAAGTTGTATACTGAGAATAATATGTCCATCACTTCATCTTGCACGAATAAATGTTGATGCACAATCACATCCCATTCTAGGATTATCACCTGTTCATTATCTAAAGCCCCTGACAACAAATGCCTGTACGGTACAACCTCCTTTGGAAGCATTTACCTGCACTGAAGTATTGTTTTTGTGCACACGTTCTCTAAAGCTAACTTTAACAACACGGACCCATCACTTCCCAGTACTCTGCAGTGCTCTGGGACTGGAGAAAGTGGCACAGCAGCTAAATATAGAGTGGCCAGGTCACACCCACACGCGGAAACATACACTGAAGAAGAAGGAGGGTTTCTGGATAAATGATGAGCAAACACAACTAAGAAAAGAGGAACCGGGCAAAAACGGTGAGCTAACGAAGACGCTCGACTGTGCCATGAAGAGAAGATGGTATGAAGGGGACGGCGGGCTAGAGAGCGAGGGAGGGAAAGTCGGCAAGACGAGGGAGAGGAAGGCAGAAGGGGGGAGTGCGTGGGAAACGACAGGTGGACAACCAGACACAAGGGGGAGGAAAAGACAGACGGTAATGATAGATCAACCAATCAGTCACTGTCACACACTCTCATTTCATCCCTCTCTTTTTTTTTTATTTCCTTCAACCTGTTTCTCCTCTATTCTAAGCTTTAGTTTCTTTTCATTTATAGCACTATGAAGAAAACAAAAAGTCAACTCAGTTTCCATCAGGGTGAACGGCAGGCGAGGAGGAGGAGGAGGAGCAGAAAAAGGAAAGGAGGGATGCGACCTCATGGTGGAATCGCCACCCACTCATCCACCCACCACCAGACAGTCAGCGTTGTACCTGTCAGCTGGATGAGGGCGGAGCCAGTATGGGCGTACTGCCACTTGTGATTGGTTGCCCAGCAAGCCATGCTTGAAAATCCGTCCATAAATTGCAAAAGAAAAAAAAAAAAAAATCCATAAATTGCTGCGGATTTGGCTCGGTTACGCTGATGGAGAAACGTAGTCCGCTGCCACCATCAGCTAATGATAGACTGACGGGCCGACGTGCTGAAGGGATCCCAGTCCACTGTGGGCAGAGTCGCAGCAGCTGAGGCTAATCCTGAGATTCCTGAGGGGAGATATTCCAATCCTGCAGACAACCAAAACCACCCATTTTGGTGTTGTCTACATGTCCATATGGAAAAGCTGGAGCAAACATTTCCAAGCAGAAACTGGGCTACCGGCGGAGCGCGAGCAAGCAGTGCAGACTCATGGTGCTGGTGTGTACCTCATGTGGCATTAGGTGAGCTGCTAATCTGCCCGTCTTTTGGAAAGGCAGGTTCCTGGAGGTAATCCTCGTTGTGTAGGAGGGGCAATAATTATAAAATGCCTGCACTGCATTTATGAACCCTGAGAAGCTACTTAGCACGAGGAGGGAGACCTGGGATTGATGGGAAAACCCGTACAGTGCAGGAGAGACTTCGATGCAACATCAAACACACATCAGTCTTTCCTTTCCTGCTCAGTTGCCAACAGTATTAAATTGTGGCGGCACTGGGCAGCTAACGCATCCATATGCATTAACTGTATCAGTGTGTAGCAATTCACTATACAATACATCATAAATACTAAAAAGTACATTGTGTACAAGTACGGAGCAGATGCTATTACCGTGCTGTCACCATTGGTGTATGAATGTGTGTGTGAATGGGTGAATGAGAAACAGCGCTTTGGATAAAAGCACTATATAAGTGCAGATCATTTACCATTTTTACCATTTATCAAGGTTTCGGTGTTAAGTATGAAATCACCGAAATCCCTGAGCAGTCGTGGTTGCTCATAATTTAGGTCCATTATCTGAAGGTCACAACTTCATTAACTCGTCAACTAAAGACTTGTCATTAACTCGTCATTATAAGAGATTCATAGTGGTTTTACGGTGCTCTCCGTTGCTTCCTTAAAGCCCTGAGTAAAATTACGTATTTGATATTTGGAAACATCGGGCATTGTTCTCTCACAGTTGTGACAGAATAACTCATTTACAGATTTCGTGGTTTTGCTGAACTCTAAACTTCACGAGACCATAAAGTGCAACAGGCGTAGGTGTACTTTGGCATTCAGAGCTGATCATGTCAGAAGGAGAAACCTGATCGTGGTTTCTATTGTAATACAATCAATGATAAACTGCATTGAAATAAATCAGCCAAGAAAACGGTAAAATACAATTATTTTGGCCAGTAAAAGGCACATTTCTGCTAAAAAAAATGATGTTTTGATCAAGACGTCTGCGTCTAATCAAATGATTTAATAGTGATTCCTGTATAAATGCTTTTAATGTACCTGTGAACAAACTTTTCTGTGCGTCACATGGAACACAAAGAATTCTAAAGACCTGCAACAGCGTAAAAAGTCGGTTTTCTTTATTGCATTGCAAAAAGAACCACATAACGAGCCTAAATCGGCTCTTCAGTCGGTACAAACAAGTGAATAAAATGATGAGGTTGCACAGTTAATGGAATACTAATCACAACTTTGGCTTCCCAGATGGTTCGGCAAATGAGGTACAATTTTATTTATATTTTGCCTCTAGTAAACACACTTAATCCAAGTGAGAGGGAATGTTATTCAAGTTCTATTTTTATACAGGTTTGTACGTTAGCAGGGACACACGCCAACATGTAAGTGAAAGCAGTGATCTATTTATTTGAATGTGAAAGCGTAATTAAAACAGTTAGTCCTTAATGTTAAAGAATAATCGTGATAAATAATCATGATCTCAATGCTGATCAAAATAACTGCCATCAGCATTTGGGCTGTAATCACACAGGCACACTTTTTCAACGAAAGAAAGAATTCTCAATGGAAGTACATGACAATGTGGCATATCCTTTGGCAGATGGAGGTCATAGTTGGCATTTTCTTACTCTGCCTAAGATAGAAGTGCGCGTTTTTATACTGATCATGTTGAAAAGGATGTGATTAAGTCATGTTGTTGATGTGCCAGAATTAAAAGAGGGCAACTTGCTATAAAAGTCAAGTTAGGTCTCTATAGTGCATCCTATCAAATAACTTTTCTGTCTTTTGACTTCATTCTTAGTGCCACAAAGTTGCTGGCACGCTAATGAAACGTACACAATGAGCAGCTAAAGCTTACTTCATACAATACAATGGCAAACTGTGGGAAACACAATGCATCCCATGTGTTGCTTTTAATCAATAAGCCATTAGCTACCGCTGAGAAGGTTATCATTACCTTGCTGATGATGTCTAAATTCAGGAATTCAAAGAAGCCGGTGTCCATTGCCAAGCTCAAATTTCCAAAGAAGAATTTCTTCTTCAAAAGCGCAGGTAAATGTTAAAGCTTATCAAAACTAAAACACGCCTTGATCATCTTTTCCGAAGCAACGCTGAAAATCCAACACATCCGTCGGCACTGGCGCTGTGTGAAGTGTGTGAAACACAGTTATCACTGGTATGGCTGCACCCGTGAGTGAGAAAGGGATGAGAGGGAAATGCCAGAAATGTCCATCATCCTTTGGTGAAACTACCATGACACAGTGAGTTCATCATACCAGGTCATGACTGTTACTGGGTCATGTGTGTGTGTGTGTCACAACATGTCAACACTCTGCACACAACTCAGAGACTTGAGACTTGTAGGGGCCTCTGAGAGGTCAAGTGGGCATTAGACTCGCTGATACAACAAAGCAGTTTACTCAACAACACCACCACTACAAGACTGTCCTGGAGAGATTGTGACAAATACCTCGGGGAGGGGACGGAGTGTGTGTTTCTGTGTCAGAGCGACAGAGAATGCAACAGCTGCCTGGACATGGACAGATGGGACGGCTGGTCCAGTCAGCTGAGGGAAGGAGGGGGAAAGCTGCCAACAAACCAACACACTCGCAGCATCTTCTCCGTTTGATTAAAGAACAGCAACATACGGGCTCGATCTCATGATGGCGCCCCAAGCAGCTGACTGGGACACATCAGTTCCGAAGCCAGCTGTTGCGGGTCAAGAGAAACCAGAACCGTGCACATGTGTGTGCATCCTTGCATAGCTGCGGACTTCCCACATTCACAACATGCCAGAAATTCCTTGCTGAGGGATGTGTGGGAATGGCAGAAATTCCTTGAGGCTGAGGGAGTGGACAGGAATAGTGTGTCCATGACTTGGACCCCTGACCCACATCACGATCACAGACACTCTGAAAAGCCTGGTTAGGAAAAACAGATACTGGACAGAGTAGTTGTATTTGACCGCATGCTTTTTTTGGTTCATCAATAGTGCACCATTTCCAACTCTTGAAGGGAATTCATTTCATTTTGGCACTTTACATTTATTTCATTTGCGTATGCATGGACATGTTTTTTTTATGTTTCCCATGTGTGCGGTGTATTCTAGGGATCTATCCATGTCGATACTGATTATTAGTAATAAATGAGATTGGTAACTGACATTTGGAACTGATAAACATTTGCAGTAAAAATGAAAATCCTGGTGCTAGAATACAGAATAACACAAACTCCAACAAAAATCTTCATATAATGCCTTTTTTTAAAAATGTTTTCCATATATTACATTAACAGAGACATTGTGGCTAAAAATAATAATAATAATAATAATAATAATGATAGAAATGACTGGAAAATGCTAAATATTTGATCTGATATCCATGCAGGCCGACCAGCCTTTAATACAGTCATTGGCATGATCCCCCAGATAGCATGTCTTGTATAAATCCTAAACTGTTAAACCCTGGCCTCCTTTATAATCGCTATGCCTCTCAAACAGTCTTGCACAACACATATGCAGCATACAATGGCCATTTGGGCTGAATGAATAAAAATATCTAATTATGAGTCAAGCTTTGGTTCAGTACTCACTGTGTAATGATTTAAAACACGTTATGGAACATTAACAGATGGGACACTATAAAAAGCGTGACAGTCACACAAAGAGGACAGCATGAATTTATAAAACCACTGACAGGACAGTTTAAACTTTGTGTCAGACACACTGCATGAGGTACATCACGAGTTACAGCCTTTGCGATGAGCGAAATGCACTGTTAGAAGTCACGATTGTAAATCAATACAATAATGTTCAGTCCTAATGACCACAACATTGTTACACAGGATAGTGTTTTTGTATGTTTAGTAACTTAAACAATATTGTCTAAAGACCAATCAGAAACAGCAGTCTTTTTCACTTCGCTCCTCCTGTTTGCTAATACGTCTGAGGTTTCAGTGCACCTACTCTGGGAGAGGACTGCGTCATTTTCCAATCTGGCAGCCGACGATGTTACGAAAAGAACACCGCGTTGTTCACCAGTTTTATTCCCATTACATTCCCTTATTTATTGTTCTTTCTTGCCAATGTTCTCATCTACCTCAACCTTTTGTCTGCCCTCTTTGTTTCACACCATAAACTCTCTTCTTCTTCTGTTACTTCTATGATGCCATTTTTTGTGCTTTTATTCGCACCAAGCAACGCCGTCTTATTCATCTCCATGGTCTGCCATTAGACTACGGTACATCTTACAGGGAGCTTTTGTTCCACCTCTGCATCCTAAGTAAAGCAGTTCTGATTGGTTCCTGTACTGGTTGACTTACTGGGCAACAAAATAGCAAGAAGAGCCGATCTTATTGGCCTCTGGAATCAGACACGGCTGTGCCACGGTCACAATGAGCCTACTGTGGCCACAGCTGGCACTGCCTATGTCACTGTACATACACAAACAAGTGGCCAACGAGTGATGAAGTGACATGCACCCATGTGTTTAGCTGCACTTGAGCAAATTCGGTGTTGATCCAAAAATAACCTCTGCTTTCTTTCCCAAAAAAATGCAAAAGCAATACTTGAATATTAAGCATTCATTTTTTGAAAATTACGATAGCCTCTCTCTGAGTTGGGACCAAAGAATTCCCTCACTCTCCACTACCAGCTCTTTAAGGCAGAAAGAGGTAAGTCTGACTGCATTTTTCACAGCCTAACACTCCTAAGGTTGTTGAGTAACAACCTTCATAACACTGCAAGAACGATTCCTCAGACACGCTGTCTGTACAAACCCGAGAGAGAGAAACTGCGCTAAAAGATGTCGTTTTCGAAAGAGATATTTGTGTAGCATTTATTTCATGCTGCATTGAAAATCAGGCGCTGTAGATGAAAATGGTATATCATTATCGAGAGACACCAAGCTGACAGCATAAGCGATTGAACAGCACAGTCTGGGAGCTCGTTTCCAAGCCACTCAGACTCTCCGTGTCCTTCCCCATTTTCCTCTTTTTGTCCCCAAATCTGAGTTTTGGCCTGAAAGATAGAGAGAGAGAGCGAGCACACCATCTTTCCTTTACCTCCGCCTCTTTCTGTTCTCTCCATCCGTCCAGACCTCTAATAGCAGGGTAGGCTAACCGAGCAAGAAACAGGCCAGGGTTACCCCAGCGACCCAAACACAGCAGGGGAGGAGAGAAGAGGGGGGGAGGAAGCAGTGAGAAAAAGAAAGAGAGAGAGAGCGAGAAAGAAAAGACGGCTTGTTATTGGTGCCAAGAGTTCATTCGTCCGGATCTTTTAATGCCACCTGATCCCATTCTGACAAACCGTGACAAGACAGAGAAAGTGCACTGTTTGGAACACCAAGTCTCGCCCGCAAAACGCTCGCACAACTGAAGTGGAGAGAAGAAAAATGCATATTTTACTTCCACACCTCCCTCCTGTCGCTGCCTGAGATTCAGCGCAACAGATAGTGATTTGTTAAACAGTGTAGTCATGTTTTCAGCAGCTGACTCCTGCTGCAGTTCACTGTCAACAGCCACTTGCAGCTCTGCCTGCTGCAACCCTTTTTCTGCTTCAGCTATTCCAATCTGCTCGAATACGCCATCTGGAGGTGATGCTTTCAGTCTGCAGTATGCAGCAGATTACTGAAGATTTACACAAAATCAGCTCTGTGATATAAGGGTAGACATACATTTGGTGCTTCTAGACAGACACGGAGATAAAAAAGGTTGAAAGGGAGACGGTGACGCAAAGCACTCTAGAGCACATCTGTCAAGGTCCAAAGGCATTAACATCATTACATAACAACACTCCACACCCTCCCCTTGCTACCCACTCTTCAGCCGCCCAGTAAGACCAGTGGAGGCCAACAGATGGACAGACCTTAATCTCACACACACACCCGCCCTCCCCTCCCCTCTAAACCAGGAAGTGATAACTGGCAAGCTCCAGGAAGCTTAAGAAAAACACTTCCCTGACAGCTTCATGCAGACAGGCCAAACGGTAGCACCAAAGCCAAGGACTGTCTACATATCATTGCATTCATGTTGTTTTCATCGTCTTTTCCTACGGGCACTGAAGCTATCTCCATCAAGGCCCTGGAGCTTTAGAGCAACCTGCCAAATCACTGCCCTCCTTTATATCTAGGTTTTGAGGATTTTTTGACTTTTCAAGGCCGACACTGCTGATACTCCCAGACTAAAGTCAATCATTTGTGAAACCCTCCTTATCAGAAGAGAAACTCCAGTGTATGAAATATTAAAACTTTCCACTGAAGCGCAGGGGAGTAATAATCTTAAATATCAAACTGGTCATATGTCTCCTCAAAATGTCACATCAGATGCAGGCAGCACTAAAAAGCAGATATTAACCATCATGTGAAGGAACCAACCATCACATCCTGTTTTTTTAGGCTTGAGTGAGACTGTGATAATAAAACAGGAAGAATAGGTGTAACGGACAGGAAAGGATACAAAAGAAAGTAAATTTAAGGATGATGGGGACAGCAAATTGGATGAATAAATCATATTGGAGGAGACAGCATAAGCGTCCATCTCAACTCATTGCAAAGCTGTCGCTACGGAGACGGGCACAAGACGTATGTAGCCAATCACGTTCTGGGAGATATGGTATGTAATGGCGGGATGGGAGGGAGGAGATGGAGGGACGGAGACGAGGAGGGAAGCCAAATCATGTGAGAGGACTAATGCCTGTCTATGACACTCCCATTTCCAATATCAATCAAATGCTTCTCTTCTCTCACCATCACCACTCACAGAACCGGCATAGCAAGGATGGCAAATCTGCTGCCAAATAGTGTGTTGGGGCTTGTGTATATGTGAATGTTTGTTTTACCTGCTATCTGGCTCGATACATCTCCTTTTGGCTCTTTAGGGAGGGATCCATCTGTAGGCACACAAACACAACAAAAAAAAAAGATAAATACTTACTTTACCAAAAAAGAAACAGAACTAATTTTGCTTCGTGTTCTGAGTCAAAACGTCTGTGACACCAAAAGAACAGAAGGATGATATGAAAATGGTATTTATATGGTTAGCAAAAAAAGAAAGGCATGACTTTTTCATATGTTTTATTCCAATGCTGTCAGATTTATTGATCACTGTAAAAAAATATATATATACTAAAAAAATATTTTTTATACTGACTTAAAAGCCTCAAAGATAACAGGATCAGAATGTCACAACAAGCTGGAAGTAAACAAGAGCAAGAGTTAAGTACTATGCAAGTGCCAATGCTAACGCCAGTGAGAGGGTTCAAGTGAACTTCATTTCTCTCAAAGAGTTCACGAAGGTAGCTCGATTTCAACCTGCTGGATCACAATGGTAGCTGATGCTGCAGCTAAACTACTCTTGGCTTCGTTCAGTTGGGAATTTGGGATGATCTGTAAGTAGTGCCTCCTTTTCGTCATTTATTTTCCTACAGATTCTCAGCTGAGGGAATGTGTTATATCAGCTGTATGTTAGTAAACACACTGAACTGTTAAAGCAGGCAAACTGTATGTGCTGCGTTATCACAGGAACCTGCATAGAAAATGCATAAACATGTTTTTACGTTTTGTCCTGAATTTCCTGCCAAGTCTGTTTTACTCTGCTGATAGAACACAGATTAGGAAACTGATTAGTCTAATGGTGTTCATCACAGAGAGTATTACATCAATAATATAAGGATAACTATGATTTGGCCAAAAAAACTAAAGCGATCGCCGCATATTGTTCATTATGGGCCGGAGTCGGACCTAAATGCACTTGGTGGGTATCGTGTTTAAATGTTTAAAGTTTAACAGCTCCGATGTGCAGCTGTCATGATAGAAATAAGCATTGAGAGTGCACTGAGTGGGAACCATATTAACTTACACGAAAAACTATTTTCCACCAGAGCTCCTCTATTGCATCATTTGCAGTATCAGAGCTGCTTTTAACCATGATAAATATGTATATCCTTCATAGTTCTTCATTATAACAACCTGTTCCTCTTTACTCAAGTAGGCAGCAGCATGCATTTTGTCCGTTTTGAAGAAGAGTCAACTGACATGCCAAACCCTCGTATTGGAGCGAGCACGGAGCCCGATGAAGAAAAACTTGGTTAATAAAGAATGTGAGAACCACAATTGTGATATCCACTATTTCTGATTAGGGGCAAGCTTGACAACCTCGTAGTACACTTTTCAAGCAGACTAGAAAGTTTCGTGTCCGTCTTGTCTGCAGCTGTCCGTGTGAGCATCCACAAAGGAGTATAATCAAGGCTTTTTCTTCTTAGAACATACTAACATATTCATTTTAAACAAGGGTGGTTTACTTTGCTTTCTGTTTTAGTTTAGTTGATGATATTAGTTAAACAAAGAAACATACAAAGTACAGCTAAGGCTGGTTGGACTGCCATTGTTGGTCACACATCAAAGCAATAGAATTAAAATTTTGTCCTGATGAAAAGTCAGGGGATCATTTAAGTTATTACATCCTCAGGAATTACTTCACCAGATTTAATGTCAGTCCATCTGATAGATGTTCAAGCATTTCACTCCAAACCAAAACAAACAGCTGCCTATCAGGTTAACATGCCATCCGTCCAAGCGTGGCTAAAAATGACCAGATAGCCGAGCAGATGATGATCGAATGTACGACCATGCTGGATATAGAAATTTACTGCATTGCTTAACAGCAACAACTGGGGGAAGAGGGTGCTGTTTGTCCAGCACAAACAGAGCTGAGGCTTTCACAATAGGGTTTTTTCATTGGTCAGGCTGATGGAAAACTCCCCGACATGAACTTGTTCAGTGAAGCGAAAACCCAAAGCAGCAACACGGTCTTAATCACAGAGAAGTCTTGATTTTTTAGACTGTGAGAAAGATGCTACTGCTCGTCTGTAATCATTAAAACTAAGGTACAAGCAATTTTGGATTTCCGTGTCCCTAAACAGAACAAATTACCCGCTTGCACTGGACCACTGCATACAGGAGTCATTTTCTTATCCCCCTATAACTCATGACCGAGGCCCACTGGTTTCTCAGCCAATACAACAATCGGCCCATTGATCCGGCCTATAGCTTGTGTGTGAGAGAGGCTGCTGCTGTGTCTGAGGGGAAGACACGGTCAGTGTCATGTGCTGTCAACATGTAAACAGGCTGGACGCTCGACTGGCTGACTCAGTGACACATGCTCCCTCTGTTCTGACTCAGGACTACTCCTTCCTGTTTAATCTTGCGGAGCGCCGCACTGAGGCGGAGAGAAGCTGATTGTCGCACTGCATATAGGATCTGTATCATCAGCTATCCAACATGCACTAGGATAGGCAGTCTGAGTTTGATATCGTAACATGCAGGTTAGAGTACATACAGACACATTTCAGGATTTCTTTCCTCTGTGTTCTAGATTCAGCAAAAGCGCATCAAAGAAGAAGCAAAATCTAAACAGTTACTGCGAACGAAGTGAAAGTAAAATCTCACGTTGCACACATTAATATCGAGGCTCAGTTTTAGCAGCTACCTGGTATCCCTTCAAAAAAACATGCAAATCAATTGTGGTACTACTTTTTTTTTTCTCACTAGGAAATCCTACGTGTCTGGAATGCACTCAAACATCTGAGTTGTGAATTTCTGCACTGCCATCACAGTCCGACCCTTAATACTGAACACAGATATTTTGGCAGTCATAGTTGTAGTCACAATTAAGTAACTGTTTCAAGCATGCCCACAAGAGTTTCGATTAAAGCGGAAAAATTTGGTTTTCTTCAAAAACTGTATCAGAAAACAGCTACCTTGCCCACATCCAGAAACACAGAACAATCATCCACCTTCTGTTATGTTCATGTCATACTAATGAAAATAGAGAGTCCCACTAAAGAGGCTTGTATAGCTGCAGAGTCGGTTGCGTAACGGTTGAAATACCACAGTTTTCATCTATTGCGAGTAACTGCTTTGAACAACAGACATTTAGATATTAAATTCTGACTGAAAACAGATCGACATTACATGGTAATCCATCAGGAGTGCACGCTTTGTATGACTTGACGATACAACATTTTACTGAATGTTGTGGAGTTCCTGCAAAAGTTGAGCTCGGTTCAACTTTTATTTGCCTGACTGACCCCGTGTTGTTATGCCAGAGCCATCTGGGCCGCCTGGCACCTCTTGCCGACTGGCTCAATTCAAACGAAAGACAGGGCCGTGATTTTCTACACAGGACTTAAGTTTTCAAAACAGGCTTGTGCTGATGAGACATTAGTTATTAACTTGTTTAGTTTTTTCAAGTATTGCTTTATTATGAAAATCCTTGTTAGCTTGTCAAAATTGTGAGCAGGATGTTGATGTGAATGCTACGGACTCTGGATGTCAAAAGAGCCGATAACTTTGTACCAAGTTGAGGTGAAAATTTAGAAGACGTGACAGCGGTTGTTTTTCTATGAAGACACCGTAGACGCTATAGATTTTGGAAACACTGCACAATAACAAGAATATGTGGAATGGCTGCAACAGGTAATGCAACAGGTCTACTGCAACTTGTGGGAAAATACCAACGCAGTTCATATATGCAGCTAGTTAGTGTTTGAGTTCCAGATCAAGGACAAGCTACAGATGCTCAAAAGCCAGAAAACAAACAGTGTCACATTTAAACAAACAGAGGAAACACCTCAAACTTATCTAAGCAGCTCAGAAGCAGATATCCAGATCTGTGCACAGAATTTAACCCCAGTCAACTTTAGATGAACAAAATGCCATTAAAACGCTGACATCATGAAACGTTGCTGTTGAACTGTGACGGTATTTCACAATGTACCACAAACAGAGTTCACAAAGCTCATGTTTGCTTATTTAGGCTAATGCAACAATGGTTCACAACAAGTACTTATTTATTTTATGGTGGTTAGCAAAAGATTTATAGTCCATCACCTTCTAAATTGCAGTGTGGATCAAGAATGGGTCTTACAACCTGCTATATTCTTCTGCTACGATTGGCCTTCTATATGTGCGCTATAGCCCACATGAATAGAGTTCAGTTGATGTCGACTTTTTCATCATGACATGAGCAGGGAGCTGCTAATAACATTGGAAGGCCAGTGTCATTGCTGTTCAGCCCAGGCGTTTGTGTGTGTTGGCACGCTATGTGTGCTGCAGTTTTGTTATTTAAAAAAAAAACAAAAAACGTACTAATTTATTGTTTTGGTATCAAATTTGACATTGAGAATCCTGGGAATTCAATGGTACTGGTGCCAAAATTTTGGTGTCATAACACCCTTACTATGGACATGACATAAATGTGAGAGTCGGGCTGTTAGACACAGAAAGTAGAATGGCTGAAATGTCCAGATGTAATACTTGCTTAAGGGACACTAAGTAAGAACGATTCCCTGCAAGGACTAATATAGCTATATCATATTTAATCCTTTTATTGGCTAATTCATTCTGAAATAAATGCTCGACTAAGTACAGTATGATTTAGCAACGTTTTGCTGGTGGCAGTTACCATTAATGAACATATAGCAGCAGAGTACAAAACTACACAAGAGCAAACTTGCTGACAGCAAGAGCCAATGCCACAGGCCTCAGGAACATAACAAAAAGCTCCGTCACACACACATGCACACACCGACACAGCATGGGAAAGCAGAGCTGAGCAGTCGAGGGAAGCGCAAAGATCTGAAGGGAATTTTCTCTAACGCCATGTACCTGGGAAAACTTCACAGGGAATAAACGGGATGAAGGAGAAAAGACGAGAAAAAGGAGAAGGCAAAGACAAAGACCAAACACCCACATACTTCACATATTTGCAATGCCAAAGATGTCCACTTAAGCCACAGTGTGCAACAATGTAATACCAGACTACAGTAGTGGTTGCCCACAACTTATCACAATCTAAACAATGAGACTTGTAGTTGAGCCAGAAGTCAAACATGCATGGACTAAAAGGAGATAGAACCCAATGTATGTGTGCATAAAGAGAGACAGATACACATGCAGTCATGAGAGGAGGATTTTCCTCTGCAGTGTGGCCGTTGGAGCAGCGTGTTAATCCAACCACACACACACACACACAGACACGCATACACACTGAGCCAACTTTGTTAACAGACCATAGTAGGATAAGCCCACCGCTGAAACGTCAGCCAAGCTGTTTGGATAAAGCTAAACAGATCACACACGCATCAAACGGCCGTTGAGGAAGTGACAAAGCAAAAATTGTAACGGGCCCAATCGCATAAAACATCCAGACTCTGTCCAACAGTTAGACACAGCGAACTCACCTAGGCTTCAGCTTCTGCTCAACACTGGCTACACTGTATCCTAAACTGAGCTCGCTTCCTCAGACAGCTCTCTCTTGTCCCGACACACACACTGTTTCTGACTCTGAGCCTGCATTAACACGAGACCACCCTTTCTGTGGGCCCCTGCCTTCCAGTTCTCGGCAGGCACACTCATCGTTTGACTCACACACAAATAGGAAAGACCCCCTTTCATTTAAAAATACCTATTGTCTGGCTCACACTCGCTGAAATGAGGTGTGAGGCGCAAAAACAATGAGCAATACCCTGCTGTCAAAGCTGTCTTGGAGAGTGTAGCTGTAGATATAGCTGTAGGGGGAGTAGCAAACATTTAAATGTCAAGGGCCATGGACAGCACTTTCAACAACACATTACCTAAGGGATCATCCATCTGAGAGGATTTTTGTTGCTTGGCACAATACATTACTCATTATACATCCCACAAGACATTCGGGGAACAGAGAGCACTAGTATTGGATTGTACATTGTGCAAACTGAAATTTTCAATTGAGCTACTGGAATGGGTACCAGGAGAGGAAAAGTTGCGTTGGTTATCCCTGATACTTGCCTGTGCAGTTTCTGTGTGCTTAGAGGATTAAAAAGCACAGCCACAACAGGATAGATCAGGTCCGCAACATGGCTTCTAGATAACACAATTTCTTCATTAAAGACTTCCAATTTCGTGCAGCAAAGCCATAACTTCATTCCAGGAAGTTACTATATTGTTATCCAGCCCCCAGAATACTCTGCCGTGATGTTGCCAAGTTTTTGTTTAGAGCCTGCTGCCACTTGAAATCCTGACATACTGCCCGCACTGTATATGTGCTTACTTGCAAACAGGAAACATTAAAAATGCAGATGGCCCACTACCCAGCGAAACTCAGGACATGTGCACATGTACACATATGTGAAGGCTCAGTTAAAAGACAGCCAGTCAGAGGTTGAACCCCTCTATAGCTCCACACATCATTCCACTTGATTTAAATGACAAACGCCTTCCTTAGTCATTAAAATAACCTCTTTAGACTCATCTCAGTATATAAAGTTACAAAAGTAACTTCTATTTTATTGTGGACGCACACACGGACAGCTGCAGACACCCTGGATAGTTGTTATATAGCCTATATTTTTTTTTTTTCGTCAGCTGGAGTCTGTCTGGAGTACTCCGTTTCATACATGCGAAGTAGGTCAGCATATAGACATGCACACTGCTGCAGAACATGTGCACTACTGCCCTTGTAGAGAAGTCGCCGTGTGGACATGAATTTTGGGCTGCAAGCAGACATTGGCAGAAGGGTCTGTGCGGACTCTGACAGGTGACAAAATTTAGGTCACGCAAACTCTAGTTAACCCTTGTGGACGCTGAAAGTATGACAGTGGCCTTAGATGTAGTTGTACAGCATTGCTACAGTAGAATATGCATAGCGAGGAAAGCCCTGCCTCCGTCTCTGCCCATCCCTTCGCTACTGACTGCAGCTGGAGCACACCAGCTCACCTACAGCTCTACTCAAATACTAAACCTATTCCAGAGTACAGAATTGCAGAGTGCAATTCAATGTTTGAACCAGGTGTAAGATTGTAAATGGACCCCGGGGTCCATTTTCTGCTGTGGAATATGAACCCCCCATATAGAATATGGAACCCCAAACTAATTTTAATAATATAAATAAATGTGAACAGGGGGAGGGCTGCAAGGTGGCGCAGGTGGTAGCACTGTTGCCTCGCAGCAAGAAGGTTCGCGTTCCGGTGGGGGCATCGGAATCTTTCTGCGTGCAGTTTGCATGTTCTCCCCGTGCAGCATGGGTTCTCTCTGGGTTCTCCGGCTTCCTCCCACACAGTCCAAAAACATGTTGAGGTTAATTGGTGATTCTAAATTGTCCGTAGGTGTGAATGTGAGTGTGCTTGGTTGTCTGTCTCTAAGTGATGGACTGGCGACCTGTCCAGGGTGTCCCCTGCCTTCACCCTAAGTCGGCTGGGTTAGACTCCAGCCCCCCCGCGACCCTCGTGAGGATTAAGCGGTGTATAGATAATGGATGGATGGATGAACAGGGGGGTCCATAACCCCTAACCCTAATCTATAGGAGGGGTCCATATTCCGCTGTGGAATATTGACCCAGGGTCCATTTTCAAGGGGGTCCATATGCAATACTACACCGAATGAATTCTGAAGAAGAGTAATAACAGAAAGTATGTTACACCCTTAACAGGTTTGGTTCTCTAGGGTTACTACCTTTGTTATCCCAGAGGTGTGAATCTGTTTTTTTGAGACTGCCATCAAAAACAAACAAACAAACAAACAAACTTGATTTTCACCAGAGGAGTCAAACATCACTATTGCGTAAACATAATCCACTTGAGGCTCATATCTCTAACTTATTAGTAATTTTATTCCTTAACCGGCTTCTTGTTTGGTGATTCTATCTGTAACCACGAAGGGATCAATTACTGCAAACTAAACAGACAGTTCTCCTTCATTCCAAACACAGCTGAAACATTAAATACATCACTGCCTGTGCACTACTTTCCAGAAATACGCATCATACGCTGACTGAATCTTTAATCAAACCCAAATCTATGATTGACTACAAGGAATGTATATTCTCTGAATAATTTCACTACACTTGCGCTCTTTAGTAATGATGCACTAACACACCATTTTTCTATCCAGCTACCCGTCCTCACCTTGGATCCCCGGTGTAAAACAGCCCCTGTTGGATAGCTAAGATGAAAAGCCCAGCTCTGACCTAAAGATCAGGACTAAAGGCCACTGCTTTAAACTGTTCCTCATTTTACCTGGAGAGCTCTGGGACTAACTCAAGGACCTCAGCGTTCCACAGCCTTTGCTTGAAGACACAAAAGGCCACTGACTGTGATGTTTACAGTGGATCAATTTCTCTTGGTTACTGGCCCTTAGCAGGAGAGAAAAAGGGGGTAAAGAGTAGTAGTCAGAGGAAGAGACAGGGACAGAAAGAGAAAGTGAGCGAGATAGGGAGGGCAACAGTGAGATAGCAGTTTAGAATGCACGGGAGACCCAAAGAAAAAGGAGTACAATGGTCTTTCAGGACTTGTCCTAGTTTGGTTCACTCTCTCTCTGTCTCTTCCAACTCTCAAAAATAGGAGCACAGACCATTTTGGCAAATCTTTCACACTGGTCCTAATCAATTGCAAGGTAATTCAATTCTTTTAGTGACCTCTTTCATTAACCAGTTGAAACTCTGTTAGCACAGGTTGGCACTCAAAGCCACACTACTTCTCTCTTCATTATTTTTCCAAGGGCTGGCTCTCTTTCGCTCCCTCTTTCTCTCCGTCTTTGAATTTCACAGCTCTTTCTCTCCTTCCTCTTTCACCTGCACTGAAAAGACTCACTTATTCGCTCTAACAGGACAATATAATCGCTCACTCACTCCGAGGCTTATTGTTTATGCTCCTCTTACAAGAATGCGTAAAGAAAATAGCTATCTGCAAATGGGATTTCACGGCAACCTGCACCCTTCCCTCCCCTCCAACGTACCTCCTGTCTTATCCTTCTTCTCCATCTTCTCTCCATTTTTCTCTTTGTCCCCTCGACTCTTTTCCCTCTCTCGTTCCAGTTTGTTTTACGGAGACGGCGGCAAGCCGGCAAATTTTCCCCGAGCTCACACCAATTAGCTATCACGCCGGAGAAATTACAGAACGAGAGCACGGCAGATGAGAGGAAAAAGTGGGACAAGCTCCTTTTTATAAACACACAGAGAGGCGAGAGGTTTGCATATCTGGGTGCATGTGTGTGTGTGAGTGTGTGTGTGTGTGTGTATGTGTGTGTGTGTGTGTGTAGATGTGTGTGTGTGTGTACACTGTATGTGTGTTTCAGTTGTTCCTAAGAGGGAATTTAAATAACTCTTTCATTCACACATCTGACAAACACAGTAATAGTTCAATTCCCTGGCTAATGGGCTAATAGACTATATTTGACATTACTATATTATACTTTTAAGTAACTTTATTTGAAACAGTGCTTACTGGGATGAACTGCCAGCCAATACCTTCTCCTTCCCTACTTCAAATATGACTGTAAATACCTTACATTATGTGCCCTGATTCACAAGCATTCTGACTGACAGCTATGTACGACACGAGCAACCTTCTTTCTTCGTATTTGTGCAGCTTCGTTTTCGATGCATCCTGATCCTCCCCAACTTCGATGCTCTATATCGGGACCGTATAAACCGACTGTCGTTATTAGCTCTTATCAGCTGGCCTTTGGTCTTATCTCGTCAGTATCTGGGCGGCAACCTCTGTGTCTGTTTGTGCGAGCAGTAAAGGCTCAGTGATAAAAACAGGCCTTTGCCGACCTGGTTTACATAGGCCTGTTCGGAAAGAAATGACATGGGTCAGATGGACTGACATGGTAGCTGTGGTTGCCATGGTGACAGACTGAAAACCCAGCCTGGACACACAAAAAAAAGCGCAAGCTAAAACATGCACCTATAGCATTAAAAGCCTTTTTTTCTTCTGTATCTTTCTTGTGCGCATGTTAAAACATCTGCTTCCTCTGAATCAAACCACTGCTTTAGCCTGAAAGTTACACATGGTGCACTGGTTTGCAGCCTGATACGGAATCTCAACACTGTTTTTGGTGCTTCCCAAAGTGTCACTAACACTCAGGGAAGATATAACTAGAACTGTCAAGAGCAGAACGTTAGTAGAGAATGCAGAGTCATATTTGTATTGGTATATTAGATAGAATTCCTGATTTGAGTCTTGCTGATTTTAGGCCACATTTTAGTTAGGTATATGATATACGTGGCTGTTTGTATTTAGAAATATCACTCAGTTTCTTAACCAGAGTTAGATGACGTACCCTCGTCATACCACTCTTACATATAGGAACATGTAATATTGTAATGAATCATAGGGTGATAAGGGGGTGGGAGTTAATAAGTTTAGACTTCTTCCTGCTCCTTTTTGAACTCATGTTTTTTTTTTGTTTTTACTTTTATTTTTGTACGAAATGCATATTTCATTTTAAAAAAAAACTATTTAAAGGTAATTATTTGGCAATCGGCAAGGACTCCAGGAAGTTACTCTCGAACAACAAACCCATGAAACCACAACGTTCATGGTTTGAAAATTTGTTCTTTTTCTTTTTAAGGATTTCAGTAGGAATGTTTCTCAAACTTTTTTTAAATCAATTTTCCAGTGATGTGTGCCACAAACTAGCTAGCAACTTACCATGAAGATACCACCTGACTCCATACCACCGCCTGCTCAGCTGACATGTGTACTCTGCTACATGTGCTGCAGACACATTGCTGCGCAATGTTGGACAAACTCGGTCCTCTGGCATCTTTTTCAGCATTTAAAATTATGCAATATATCTGATAGGATATATTGCTGTGTATCGCTGATAAAACTGGCTCATCAACATATTAGTCAGGCTCTAGTCTTAAGAGTTTTTCTTTCAGAAAAGCATGTTTTATTTTAAAAAGTATTGTTTTGGTTAAGAAACTAGTTAGCTGACAATAGTAAAACTGAAACAATGCGATGCTGACCATCTCTGTGTGTATAACTATGTGCAGTGATACACAACAAAAAGTACCTTCTTACCTCCCTCGCTGTAGCTCTACGCCTACGTACAAAAACACACACACACAGTAATCCCAGAGAATACACACCAGATTAGATTAGGTCAGCGTGTGTAATCCAATGAACTCTCACCTCTAACATGCTTAATGCTGTTAGAGCTGACAGCATCACACCACCACACACACAAACAGACACTTGTCCTGCTGCTACACAGTTCTCACATGTGCCATATGTATGTATGTATGTATGTATGTATGTTCAGGTAAGCAGATCTGTTATTAAAACATGTCTTGGCCAGTCTTCTTTCCCACACACATAATGCTCTGAGAGGATCCGCAATCTGCTCACGGTGTGATTAACAACATTCTGACTTTCTGGTTGTCAAAATATACTACACATATATTTTTACAGTGCCTTACTAACAGTGTGCACATCTATGGAAGTCGTATTAAAACCATTTCTGTCATGATTTCACTACAACATAACCAGACATATATGATGACTGTTATCCCAAAATGCTGTTGGAAGCCGTGTTTTACATTGCAATGTATGGCACATCCAGAGAAAGACTTGACTTGTTTACAAGCATCTGACGATCAGGGGAAGTCAACGTTGTTCTGTCTGAAACTGAATCTAGTGCTTTTTGTTCTAGTTGAAGGATTGTATTGCAGCGGTACACCTAAAAGTTCACGCTGACATCATACATGCTTTGGGCTACAAATAAATCCAGCGCTGCCATTCACTTTACTTCATGGCTTTTGATGGCTTCACTCACCGTGTTCTGATTGAAAAATTACAGTGTTTAGTCTAGTCAGGCATCTGTGAGTCGGGTTTTCCGACCATTTCTACTGTGGACCCTAATCTGTGAGGTCAAAACATTCTTCTCTCTTCGTGCGTTACAACGGTAGAGCCCAAAATGTGAAATTTGCAGCCATAATTTCTCCATTCGTCGCCATACTTGTATGTTGCTTCATAGCAAAATATCTCGTTGCACCTGATTCTTTCCTCGTCTGCATTTGTAAGTTTGCTTATCAGTTTTTAAGACCTTGTAAAATTTCCCCATTTATCCTCCGTGTGTTTGCTTCCAACCACTAAACGTAGTGTGGCTCAGACAGGAAACTATTACTGCCACGATGAGAAATTCACCTCTTGGCTCACCTCATGACATTAATTCAACAGCACATTTAATTGAGAATAAAGCTAACCTAGACTTTGCACACTGGAATATGTCACTGCGAAGCCAAAACAAACCTAACCCAGGTGACCAGTCCTTCCAAGACCATGATAGACTGATCAGCAGCAAATGCCTGAAGGAGCATGGTGTACTGTGCCAGCTTGCCATTACGTTTACCACAGAGGCATTTAACACAAACAAAATTAGTGACAAGCTGGTGAACAGAGGGAAGAGTTTAGCGGTTAAAAGCTGAGAGTTTGTGCAGACGAAAAACACAACCAAAATGAGAGTAAATAATGAACTTTCAGTCAAAATTTGACCAAAAACCTGCGAGATAAACAGTGGATGTGTATGGCCACGGTTGTACTTTCTACATTTGTAAGTCCACATCGGTCCATGTGACATATTACTTGAATACTGGAAAGTGTTGGTGAACATCTTTGGGAACATCCAACTACCGCCTAAAAATTGTTTCCATACAGCTGGTATGTTACGAGTAGGGATATCCAGATTAAGTTCTTCTGCCCCGATCCGTTCCGAGTCATTTACTATTTAGTGTCCTGGTCCGCGCCAATGGCTTGGGACATTCCCAGCGACAAAGGCAGTTATGTACATACTTGGCAGTAGTCGATTTACAGCACATGTATGGAGCACAGTCCTCCAGCACGACTCCAAGTAGACTGTGCAACAACAATAACCACGCGTTTGTGGTATCTGTGCTCTCTGCTGTTAATTCCGGCCAATACAGGTTTTACATTTCCTCTTTGGTCATTGATTAAACCACTAAAACTTAATAATTAGCAGTTTTTCCACAAAAATATTCCCTTTATGCTTTCAAATGGCTGAGATATAATGCTCCACCAGGGCTAAAACGAGCAAGTATTTCCACTGCTGGTTTATTACTGCTGAATACTTTCTCAAATCATCAATTAGCTGCGTGGTCCATAAAAAGTCAGAAAAAAAAAGATGTCTTTCAATGTGTTTAATGCACGACCCAAATATATTATGTGTACTGTCATAGAGAAGTAAAGAACCCGGAAAATATTTCCATTTAAGAAGCTGCAATGAGAGAATTTCTACTCGATTTCTTAATAAAAATAAATACTTTAACCAATTAATTGGTTATCAAAATAGCTGCCGATTAATTTAATGATCCTGTAAAATGTGCAGATCGACTTCCTGTCTTCCTTCTTACTCATCCCTTCACTGCTCACTGCAGCTGGAGCACACCAGCTCACCTAAGACTCCAAGCTACACAACATCGAATCATTATATTGGAGCAATTCAGCCATAACTGTTTAAAGCAGAAACTGATTCTGAAGCAGAAAAATGATTTAGAAAGTCCAAACCTGCAAGTCGACAGGATTGGTTCCTTAAGTTTGTGACATGTGAAACTCTGGCTGTTTGGATTTGGGTTTTTGAGGCTGTCATCAGGACACCAGAGTTTCAGGTGGAAATGCTCATCCATGGTGATGACTGCCTAGTTCACTCATGATGCATCTCCCAGTATATTAAAATAAAAACCATGTGAGCAGGTTAACAAAGTCAAAAAACAACCTGATTTTTACTGGAGGGGTTCTTTAGAGATTAAGAGATGCTCAAGAATCTTTTTTTTTTTTTTTTTTGAGGAGCCTTAATTTATGTTACCCATGTTTTTCCCAGCTGCTCTGACATTGGTAGCTTTTAATATGTCTGTGTTGAGTCTGCTATGCTGTAATTTAGTGCTACGATTGCTTTTGGAACCTGTCCTACTAAGCTCTAGGAGAGAGGAGTTTCTGTCACATGGTGTGGAGTAATAGTGGGCGTTTTACACAGCGATTCGTCAAACGCTACTTTGGTTGTTTTCATTCCATTCTGGATACACCCATTTTATATTAAATGTGTCACAGGCTACAGCCTGCACCTACCAATCCTGGTTGACAGTGTCGTGCCTCTCACTAAATAAAGCGACTGCAAAACTCTGTCTGAATGCTAATTATTTACAAAAACTTTGGGCATAATACCACAGCCTTTAACAGCTGACAATTCAAACCAGAAAACAAAACACACACACACACACACACACACATACACACACGCACACACACACACACTATCCTCCCAGTCAAACTGACCTCACAGCAGATTGAGGGGGTCTGGCTTGCTCTGCTAGCTGTAATCTGCCTTTAAAATTTAATGTCCCTGCACCTGTTATGAGAAGTGAGGAAGATTATGTGTTTGCTTAACGACTCATGGGAAAAGGGAACAATGTAAATTATTTACTCTATCATTTTACTGGCCGATATTCTCAGAATTTTACCACCAAAACGAGTGTACGGCAGAACGAAGTTGACATTCAGGACACGGCGATCATTCTGCTAGAATAGGGTCAGCAGATGGTTATCAGTTGTATTATTTGTAATACTTGTAGTCCCCCCCTCCTCCCAAAAAAAATAAATGTTTACATGTAGATGGAATCCTTCAATTTCCATCCCTTATCAACATATATAAATAGGATGTTTTTATCTGCACCACTAATGGTTTCCAAGTGTCTGAGCTGCTGGTTTTGTCACCATATGCTCAGCGTTGTATTTGTGCTTCATTTTAAGGGATGAATGCCTTTCTAACTGAAACATTACATTTTTAATACCACAATAAAGGGAACATTTCAAGTAGGAGTAGTTTTTAATCCCTGTATTTTAGCCTAATCTCCATCCCTTTTCTAAAAAGCTTTTTACCCAGCCATCCATTTGCTTTTGATTGAAGCTGCCTCGCTAAATAAAAGGCTCAAGCCTCATAACCATCATCTTTCCCTCCAGCTGGGTTCCATTTATTATGCTCGCCTCGCTCTCTTCCGCACAATGGCACCGTTACTTTTGACGAGTGTGGACTACCTGGTATTTATGTGTGCATGAGTAAAAATGGCAAATCACTGCAGAGAATCGAGACTAAACGTAGTACGCCGTGACCATAACAGTACAAAAGGACCGGATCGGTGAGAACAGAAAATCAGAGAGAGCGCTCCTGTGAGTGTGAGTAAGTGTGAAAAGCTATTGACAGAGAACAGCGACTACTGGTTTCACAAAGCCCCTTGTACTGCGAACCACATGATGCCCGAGTGCAGAGAAGAGTTCCTCTTGATTACTCAGCCTGAGCATCTTAAAATTTGCCTTTCAAATGCACTGATTTCTGTTCTCTGAAACATTTTTTTTTGCAGCTAAATTCCAACCATTGATCACTTAAACAAGTCACTGTGCACAGTTAAACAATACAGACGTGTATAAGCAGGGGTAGGTGATGTGATGATATAAATTGGGACATGATATAAATTTGTCTACCATCATAGACTTTACTATAGGCACATACTGATCCTGCACTTCCCAATAAAGATTCTCACATCTCTCCTGCTTTTATCGTTTGCATCTGCTGGCGCAAAGTATCTGATACTGGAGGCCTCTTTTAACCAAATGATAAAATCTGCATACCTTTCTGCACGTAACAACCCGGATACCTTACATGTAAGATAACATTTGGTACTACGATGGTCATGGCACCAAAAAGAATCAGACTAAATTATGTAGCCAACAGAAGTCACACTGATGTAGACAAAGAGTCTAAACGTATTCTTGGTTTGTCCTCTCATTGCCAATACCTGATCTGCCTAATAAAGTCAGGACCTGTATCAATACCAAAAGGGCACATCGGATCTGTGAATCTTTCATCAATACTTTGATTATCTCTGCTTTCGGGCTGCACGATTAATTGAATATTGATCTCAACACGTGCCTTTGTGCTCGCCACAATTAAATGAACACGATCGACTGTGATATTGACGTTTAAAGAACATGCTCCGCTCATAGCAGAGTGTTCTACATCAAAACTAGCGCTTGATAAAATAAGAGTGAGCCACAACAGTGTGATTGAGATGCTTTGGCTTCACTTTTGAGGGACCAGTTTTCCACTGCACACGTGACCCTGCAACAGCCTGTGCAACAACTATCTTGATGTTGCAGCTGCAACCCAGAGTACAAGAGTAATATACGACAGAGAGCAGATGGACAAATCAGAAATCAAATGTCCGGAGCAGAAGGTGAACAGCCAGTCCCCCAAACAGAACAGAATCCACTGTTTGGAAGTATTTTGGATCCAGAGCAAGTGATGTTAGGAAAGAACAAATCATATGCAAAGACTGCATGAGACTTGTGTCTGTGCTGCAAAGCAAAACAGCTCACTTGTTCTACTGCAGTACAATGGACACATAAAGGCCAAGAAGAATAGTGTCACTAACATTGCGTCACTGCATTATTGTCCTTGCCCAGCTACAACTCGGAAATCCACCACCTTGACACTATGCAGTACATCACTGTACTGCACAATATGAAAGTGAAAACAGCTCTTCTGGTTTTACTGCCGGGTAAAAACAAAGCATACATCTATTTGGATTTTGGTTCTTGGAGATGCACTGTCTCATTTAAGCGCAAAGATTTGTGCATTGGCAGGACTGCAGCCCAACATGGAAGTGAAAGTGTTTTATTTATTTAGATATGAGAGTGCAAAAGCTTATGTCCTTAAAAATACTAAATAACTGTGATAAAAAAGCGCAACCTTAATGCTGATCAAAATCATCTTTGACTATATTCATGCAGCTCAATGACATTTTTACATGATTTGTACCAATGTGATAAAGTCAGTTCATTTTTATTTTTTTAAATCTGAAATGCTATAATATAAAACTGCACTTATTATAGGTCTGATGTCATGGAGCGTAAGTGTTAGGATTTAACGTGGTGAGTTCATAATTAGGTTCTATCAGTGTGCATTGTAGGGAATGTCAGAGCCTGCTTTTTGTGACACGGCTCATATAAGGTACTAAAAGTCATGATAGCTCATCCTCTGCTGCTTTACTTTTATTTGTTTCTGTCACAGCCCCCCTCCACCTTTAGGACAGTTCATAACTAACTTGCTTGAATGATCTTTTAAAGCAACAGAGTTTTTGGTCATTGGAAGTTTGGGTACAAATACCATGTTTCACACTAGTTGGCAGTTTGTTGATGATTACAGATTCTGAGCAACTTGTCAAGTTAAAAAAAAAAAAAAACAAGTACAATACATATGTTATCGAAAAAGAAGCTAAACAAAGTGACGGCAAGCTCAGCCTTCATTCAGTCATTTGTATTCATCTGTGATGTACGGACGCTCTGTTTACTTCCATCCCATAAACATGGGATGATAAAAGAAATCTGTTTTGTACAGCATTAGGCTTCAGGCTGTGCTCTGCGTCTGACTTGGCAGCTTTAAGCCTGGAGGAAACCTTTACTGAGGGACCTCAATCAGTCTCCATCTCCTGGATCAATATCCATTAGTCTCAGAGTGCGTGTGCATATGCATGTGTGTGTGTATGTGTGTGTGTGTTTGCAGTCCTCATCCTGGGTGAATGGGCCTGACTCATAAATGCAAGCTCTGGATCAGATTTCTCCCTCCCTCTCTCCTGCTTGTCTGTTTCAGTCGTTTTCTTGCACAAACACACGTACACACCGATGCTCATTCAAACATACAGACCGACCTTATGAGCAGCTTGTTGCGAGCCTCTAAAACGTTCATTCACGAAGCCCCCGGGAGTGACGGATGTATATTTTCCACCATGAATAATACCCTTTACTACCGACAAGTAATAAGTGTATGAAATGAACACTAAATCAGTCTCGTAGTCATCAGTGTAGCCAAAGATCTGTTTGGAGTGGAATAACTTGATGATTGACAACATGCCACAACAAAACTCCCTGTTTGAGAGCTCTGGGGCCTAGGTATTAATTCCAGTCTGGGAGACAGGGGGGAGAGAGAGATGGGGGGGTTATTGGTTGTCATTTTGCATCAGGACAGAGAGGCCCAACACGACGTAACAAGAATGAAGAGGGGGAGGAAACCATGAGGCAGACACTGGCAAATGAACGCTCAGACACCGGGCAGACAGACAGACAGTGGGGAAGAACGCAAAGAGAGAGGACATGGGAAAGACAAAGACACCGAATGCCGAAGGATGGAAAAAGAGATGAGGATGGAGCTGGGGATGGAGGGGAGAGAAGAAAAAAAGTCTAGCCTGTGGCAAGACACTCAAACCTGTGCATGTCGGAACAAGATTCCCAGATCTATGAGGAGGAAGTTCACGAGCAAAACAAAAAGCAGGGGAGCCTGAACGTGACACTCAAGCCTCCCAACTCGTTTATTGTACAAAGAGAGTGGTAGGCTATCTATACCGAGGCCTTCACGGGTTTCACTACAGGTTTCACTACTGAGATGACTAATGGAGAACCAGGCAAGGATGCTCCATTTTTAAATGTTTTTGAGTCAATAGTCACACTGATTCATTCAGTGCTCACCTGGGCTGCAGAACACCAAGGAACTACAGGTTGTGTACAATATGATCCAGACACACAGCTCAGCAGTGTAAGATCAAAGACAAACAACAGCAAAAGAATCATTTCCAGAAGTTGACACTGTTTTTAAAAAAAATACTGGACATGGGTGCAGTTTGTAGTAAAAATCTAATGACTGTTAGGCAAATCCAGTCTCCTGCTTACAGTAAATATCTGTCCATAGTTATAATTATCTCATACAGTAGGTGGTCTTGTCAGTCACTGTCCTGTTGACATCAGCACAACCCCGCGAGTGCCAGAACCTCTCACAGGGGGTCAAACAGCACCAAAAACAGCAAGCACAGATCCACAACACCAGTGCAGAGAAGTAGGACCATGTTTCGCACAAACACCAGCTGTTTATGACTTCAGCGCAGTCAGGAACACAAAGCTTATAATCAGCACTGAGCGTAGCTTTAGAAGTGTGTACGACAAGGTATGCAACAACATATGCTCCTAAGGCATCTTTATATAAGACAGCAGCCAGTTTCAAGTTTAAAAAAATATACTGTAGAAGCCAATAGGACACTCTGAGTTAGGCAACATCAGACACATCTGAGTTTACGTAAAGGTTTGTTGTGGTGAAGGATTGTGTTTGAATGTGGTGAACACAAGAATGCATCAAGTACTGATTGGCTTGAACTTTAAATAATACTAGCGTAGCATGAAATGTTCATTCATGATCTTTCAAGTGTGTGTGTTGTCATGTACAGACACAGATTTGCTTTCACTGTTTCCCTTCTATTAATTCAGCGGTGGCAGGCTCATCAATGTTGGAGGAACTATAAGTGCAAAAGAAGCTAATTATCTGTGTCATTCCTTCTCTCAGAGTTAATATATGATCTAAGTGTTGCGCTGGTACACAAAGAGCTTTTTCTAAGCTACAAAGTAAAACTGCAGCAGATGGGCTTATGGCAATAGGAAAGAATAGCATATCTAAAACGCTTAATCATACAACAAATTAGCAACAGATCTGATTAACAGTGAAGCAGAATGGCCGCAGCTGTGCACCATCAACAAAACAAACAAAGTGTGGTTGCAAGTGAGTTTACAGGATGCTTCTCGCCTCCCTCCTTAAGAGCAAGGCATCAGATCGGCTCAATACGGATACTGAACTTCCCTCTGTGGCTTATTATCTCACTAGACACAAAACCACAGGAGCCAGAGGCTGGATGTCAATACTCTGCATTCTCATCCTTGTTTACACCCGTCGAACTGTACTTCAAAATCTCAGTTCTACCACAAAGGTTCTACACTGCAGCCAGTGAACAAAACACACACGTTAGTATTTCACCAACATGTCAGTTTTATATTTGATTACAACACACTTACGCACATACCAGTAAAACTGTAATTGCAAAGCAACTGAAACTAATTGAGAAAGGTTTCAAATACATAAGCAGTAATTCTTACCAGCTACCCAAGTAAGTGGACTTAGAGGATGACACTAGCAGACATGACATCAAGCATGGCTCTAATGCACTGCCTGCAGCCAGGGAGCACAGCTACAGGGTTATCTGGCAAATGCGAGTGCAGCCCGCAGACCAGCTTCTCCGTGTCACAGACCCACAAACACACAGACTTTCACCCATGATGGATCACCATTTCATTCAGCTGTATCCTAGGAAACTCCAACTAGAAAGTGTTTTAATAGCCTCTGTAGCACTATTGCATAAATGCTATACTGTACGTTAGATGTAGGTATGAAAATGACTATCAAATGCCATCCTTACTCATGTTTATACTATGCAATGTGCTGGGGAAAATGAAAGTTATGTCTGTGTGATCGCTTCAATCTCGGCTTGGACCCCTGGAATTCACAGTTTATGAGCCATTGTTGCAACCAATGAAACCACTGTAGGCCCGTGTCAGGACTTCAGCAGTCCTTGCTGATAAATTAGCTACTTAGCTAATGTTAGCAATTGTGTATATGCAACTGAGTAGCATCTTACCATGTGTGAAGATAACAGTTTGGTAGTGTATGAAAAATCTGTGTCACTGATTATCTGGGGGTTTAATCACGGAAAGCAGAGTCTGATGAGGAAAAAAAGGCAGCCTTTTGGCCTTGGTAGCTGCTTTACAGAGCTAGCTTTTCCTGCACAGTGCACACCCAAGCTATATGTGCCACGCCATGTATTGTTTACATAGCTTGAACGGTTGTGCTAATTTTTTGACAGCACGAAAAAACAACAAACAACCAGATAAGGGAACGCTGAATTTAAACAGACACACACTGTCTGTGTTCCTAATTAATACACCAATAAGCTGTTGAGATACACGCCAGCTTTGTCATCTCACTGCCAAGCTAGCAATGCTAAACTAGCCAGCGTTTGTTAGCTAGCAGACAGGATTCACCAAATCTGATTCGGGATTCACTAGCTCACAGGCTAGCTTTGGAAGCTAATGTTGAGACTAGTTAAGCTACCCGTTCATTGTCGGACAGTCCTGACCTGCAGGTTTTTCTCGTTTGAATATGAGCTGCAATCTATCAACTGGGCTTAGACAAAAAATATATCCTTCATGTGCTATCTTAGCACTGTTGTTGTCTCGATAAAAAAAAAGTCGCTTTGATCAAAACGTGACAGGCTGGAGTTGGACGGAAAACATACATTTGTGGTTACTGTGTATTTTCTCCTAACTCAAACCTACATTCCTCAATTTTAGAGCTAACTGTGTTGTAAATGAGTTTAGGTAGAGCCGTGGAAGGAAAACACACACGACTGTTTAGTGTAGAAAAGTACAAAGAAAGACAGTCAAGTACCGCAAAATCTGGGAGAAATGTCCGGAGATGGAACTCGGACAATTAGCATAGTAGCTAACGTTGCCTGGCTACAGTCTGTGTGAGCTGTCTTATGTAGCTAGTTGGAAAAATGTATTCAAGAAACCCGTTTCACAGATTTCCACAACTGTGCTGGTCACAGCCATTTGTTATGTACTTCATTTATGACAGTAGTGGTGAATTTCATGGCCTAAAGCCGACCGCACTCTTCACTGTGTGATCCCCAAAGCTGACAACACGGATGGGAACAAT
The DNA here is from genome assembly GCF_000690725.1 of Stegastes partitus. Classification (NCBI taxonomy): domain Eukaryota; kingdom Metazoa; phylum Chordata; class Actinopteri; family Pomacentridae; genus Stegastes; species Stegastes partitus. The sequence continues at coordinate 92,307 of NW_007578757.1, forward strand.
GTCCCTCACATAGCTGGACCAAAGGGAGCAGCTCTCAGCGGAGCTCAGCCCGACCTCTCCCACTCTTTTTCGGGCTTACCGGTCTTGAAGAACGCCTCTATGTCGCTGGCGTCCTTCGTCGTCTCCTCCGCTCCTTCCCCGGAGCTCATGGCTGCCACAACCCCGAACCTGGAGCTCAGTATCTCCCGAGTAGATCCCCCAGAAAATCGACAAAAAGATGGCACACAATCAGTCCTGTCCTGACAAAAGCGTCATTAAAGCCACACTGACGGCTACGGCGACTCGTAGACGCTAGCAGTGCCATCTGCAGACCTCCATCTTGGGGTAACGTAATTGGAAACGATCAGCCGGGGGCACCGGGTTCCTCCTCGGAGTGGAGCCGAGGGGAGAGTCGCCGGAGCGCGGACGAGGGGGTGCGGGAGGGGCTGGGTCGCTGCTCGGTGAATCTCCGTCAGCTTTCGGAAATGAGCAGACGGCGGGTCATCAAGGAACGACGGCGGCGGCGGCGGCGGCGGCGCACAGGGTTTGTACGTGTGCGAGCAACTTCCAGTGAAATGTAGGGCACTTAAAACCAACACACAGGCAATAACAGTTAATATGAAGTCCGGCAGTTGTGATCATTGTGAAAGGTTTTATAGACAACTTGTAATCTAACCTAATTATGCGACAGTGTTGGGAAAGGACCAAGGCTTAAGGCAAAAAAAAAAAAAACACACAAAAAGCCCATCAAGATCCAAGATCTGCTGATTGTTTCTGAGATCTGTTTATAAAGGTGGGTTAAAATTTAGTGATTTATACTCAGAGGAATAGAGATAAATAAAACCCTCTCACATCCATCCCAATCACTAAAGGTCAGCTGTTTAGACTGAGGTTCTGTCACGGTTCTGGTTTCTCTGTGATCTCAGCTGTAGTGCTGACGCCATCTGCTGGTTTGGGCTGGAAACTGACGCTTCTGCGCTTTAAAAAATCAAGCATTTAAGACAGGGGTGTCAAACTCTGGCCCGTGGGCCAAATTTGGCCCGCTTTGTAGTTATATTTGGCCCGCGAGACAATACCAAATGACTACTAGAGCTGCCCCCGGTATTATACTGTACAGCGCATTCACCGCTAATACTACAAATCCCATAATGCCCTGTTGTTGTTTTGG
>NW_007578757.1:95714-103976 GCF_000690725.1 Stegastes partitus
TTGATGGTGGGTGCAGGGCTGAGGACTGCCTTAGAATTAAATATACATTACCTGATAACCCAGAGGGTGAGTTAAAAATAGTCCTTTATCTCAAAATGATATGTGAAATAATGATAGGCTTTGGAAAGAGGATATTTTCTAATAAAACAGTTGGAGTGAAGTAAAAGAAAGAAGTGCAATAAGATTCCTTGCTGTGAAAAGAAGATGGATGAAATGCCATCCTTAAAATCTTAAAAAGCTGGATCCTGCAGTTCTTCACTACGCTGTGCTGTCTTTCCTGCCTCGAGCAACATTCAGGATTATCTAGATGATGATGTTGTGTTCTTGTAGGCTCACTGATAATCCATGATTTCTCGTTTTATTGCCAGAAAGCTATTGATCGACTCCAGACTGTGCAGAACTCAGCTGCAAGGCTTTTGATCAGAACCAAGAGACAACATCCCACCTATCCAGTTTCAGCTGCTTTCTGCCGGCTCCCGGAGAGTTTCACAATTGATTTCAGATCTTATTGATTGCTGTCAAGGCTACTCGTGGTCTTTCTCCCAGTTACAATACTGACCTTTTAGCACCATGTGATCCAGTGTGTAGCTCGAGATCCTGAGACAGAGATCTTCTATGTGTCTCAGAGACCCGGTTTGAAGCTAAAGGGGACAGAGTGTTCCAGAACTCTGAAACGTCTGTGATATCTGTTAACTCCCCAACCGGTCGACGCAGACAGATGCCCACCCTGACCCAGGTTCTGTCCCCCCCCACTGTTGCCAAGTGCTGCTCAAAGGGAGGAATTCTTGGGTTTCTATCTATAATATGTGTCTAAATAAGGTTATAATTATCATCTATGGCTTTCACAGTTCAAGGCAAATAACTATTCTCTGGCAGGGAGCAGAGGGTTCTTATAAATTACAGTAATGAGAGCAGCACAGCCCGGATGCATACCCAAAGTACTCTGATGAACAAAAAAAAACACACATGCACACGAACACTTTCACTTCATAAAATGCTACAAATAATTTAATGTGAGCAAAAATACTGATATTAACTTAATGCCCACGGACATTATCTTGTTCTTTTATAATTGGGGCTTGACACGACAACGACCTTTAGCTGTAATGTGTTCATTAGAGTCATTGTCCGACTGGAGATCAGCCTCTTTCTGCAGTCTCTCCTCTGAACCAGCTGTTAGATTGTGAACATGTAAAGCAGGGAGGCTCACTGCTGACATTTAAATATCTATGATGTATACATACATATATTTAGATATTTTTTTCTTTTAATCAGTGTTGGAAAATGGGTAAAGAAAGAAAACAGTTTCAGTTATCCTACTGTAATAATGCAATGGTCACGATGTTTTTTGGACAACAGATTTCTCTCTGGACTCATTATCAACAGCAAAACTATATCAAATGTTCCAGAAGATTACATTTAGAAGAACGCACTGCACTGTACTTTAAAACAGCTGCACACAGTTCTAGTGAATGTTTATATCTTTTTATTGGGTAAGGCAAACATAAGGTATTTGCAGTCAGTGTCTAATATTAAAGGAAAACACTGCTTTAAGTCAAAACCTGCTATTTTACTCAGCTTTCCTATGTTGATGCTGATGTGTTACTTGTGACGTCCAGCAGGGGGAAGGCTGACACTAAGGATCAATGACTTTCCTTCGCAGAGGGATAATCATGATGGATAGAGTAAGAATGAGATGAATCTCTGAAACAAAGTGCTTCGATCACATCACTTTATCGAGCAAGAAAAAAAAAAATAGACTGTAGTCTCTACTAGCACTGACAGAGACATCAAGCTGACGGACACTGGGGCCGTAGAGGTCAAAGTGATCCGCTTTTAAAGTCTCTCTCCAGTCATTGATTAAACCCCTAAAAAACACATTTCTGTATCAAAGATGCACATGTAGGAGTTCTTTTTCTCTGTGATGATAATCCTTTTTTGTTTTTTTGTCTTAAAACAGATCATAATGGCAGGTTGAAGTATTCAGTCATACATGTTCAAACTAGAAATGGATTCTAAAGAAAACAAAGTCTCACCCTGCAAGCTGACCGGATTGGTTGCTCAAGTTTGTTACATACGAAATGCTGGAAGTCTGAATCTGTGTGTTTGAGATGGTTGTCTGTAAACTGCAGTTTCAAGATGGAAATGCTCAGCCTTGGTGTTCATTGCTTATTTCACTCATGATGGATCTTCTACCGTATAAAAGAAAACCCTCAAATGAACATGTTGCCAAGATAAAAAAAAAAAAAGAGAGAGAAAAAAAAGGTTTTCATTAGAGAGGGGTCTTTGATGTAGCTCTATACATCCATCCATCCATTATCTATACACCGCTTAATCCTCACTAGGGTCGCGGGGGGCTGGAGCCTATCCCAGCTGACTCAGGGTGAAGGCAGGAGACACCCTGGACAGGTCACCAGTCTATCACAGGGGTCACACTTAGAGACAGACAACCAAGCACACTCACAGTCACACCTACAGACAATTTAGAATCACCAATTAAGTTCAATACTGTGTGGAAGGAAGCCGAAGAACCCAGAGAGAACCCACACTACATGGGGAGAAGATGCAAACTCCACGCAGAAAGACCTCACCGAGGTCGCGAACCGGCGACCTTCTTGTTGCGAGGCAACAGTGCTAACCACCGAGCCACCTTGCAGCCCCACCAAAATAACCCATCATATTTAAAGTTAGAAAAATAACATCTTAACTTATTCATGAAAGTTTTCTGCTCAAAAGCTCTGCCAGTTTCTTCAGGACTGGTTTAATTAGATTTGATTGGCTTTAAAATATCCAGCTCCAAATGATTTAAAACGCGCACATGCAAAGCAGAAAGCAAAGCATTCCGTATTAATAAAATATGATGAGAAGCAGTGGAGCTCAGTAACAGTGTTGGCTCTCTTTAATAACTCAAAACCATTGAATTGCTGACCCCTGCCTTCAGGTTGTTTCATTCCCACAGTAGCTCCTGCCCAGTAGCAATATATCCCTCTGAAATGCCAGCAGTAATTACTCCTGTGCTCTGAGACAACCTCTAAAATGAAAGAAAGCAGATGGTGATCATGCTCAGTGTCCGTTTCTCTGTCTGTCTGTCTCCATCTTTAGTCTGCACGTCCCGACCGTCCTCTACGTCACTGTTACTGGAAACCTCTTGAACTGTGCTGCTGAATTGTTGGCAGTTGTAGCGAAATTTGCTCACAGTGGGGTTCAAGGTTTTTCTATTGTGGTTCTCCGTGTGTGTGTGTGTGTGTGTGTGTGTGTGTGTGTGTGTGTGTGTGTGTTGCAGTCAGGGCCATCAGTGTGTTGTCCTCTTATTAGCCACCCCCTGCTGCACCGTCATAATTACGTGGAAGGGGAGAAAAATAACAGCAGGTGGGAGTGGGACACACACACACAGACACACACACACACACACACACACCTACAGAAAAATAAGGTGTGTCACTATATTACAGCTGAAGTCTGCTAAATGGAAAAGGCTAAGAGGTTAACTGGACTGCCATGTTATCAGTGTAAGCTTTATGTCAGAGCACTATATTTGTGCAATACACACACAGACACACACACACACACTGGTAGGTTAAAGTGTATGTGTACGTGCATTTAAAGGACCTTCTCCTACCATTTTGTATGCTGTTTTTAATGTGATTTTATATTTTTTTCTGTTTCGTACCAGCAAGTTGCACCATCTGTATCTTTGTACAGCGCTGAGGGACTGTTGGGTTATTTATACTTTATCTGAAGCCCCGGCAACTGGACTTTCTTGTCACCCATAACTGAACTGCATATTCCACGCCATGCTTGAGGCGAAGACTGTCCAGTGTTATAAACGGATTCCACAGATACACAGCAGATGCACTGAGAGACCTTTGAAGGGCCTCCGAGGGACAAGTGTTATTAGCATAAAGGAAGACACTGGTGCGAATGTGGGTGGATGTGCTATTACTTGATCTCGTTGGTCCTGCTGTTGATTCACAGCAATCGTGGAACAATAGTTGAACCAACTGCTGGATATTCCTTCTTATGAATATCAATCATTTACAGACCTGTAAGTACAACGACTTGTACCAGACTGGCTCTAACTTTACTTAAAGATACATTAGTCAGAATAAGGCAGGGATAACTTTTAATGTAGTTGCTAATTAGAGTTACAGTATTTAACTGGAACAAAGGAGTGGGCCTATTGGTCTTGGCCTGATTGCCAAGTGGAATAATTGCAATTGTAAAGCAGTTGCAACTGTTAACTTAATAATAATAGCTCCCCAGGCTTCCCTCTTTGTTATTTTCCTGCAACAAGAATAGCTGCACCACTACAAAAGTTTGCATTATTAATGATTTCCCAGCAGGTCATATAGCAAAGTGTGGCCTTCAAGCTTGAGCTGACAGTTTCATAATAAAATACAAGAGCTGCCTGTCATACTCAAGCACCTCTTTAAGCTCAGTTTATATCTTAAGTTGGTTTTGGAAAACATCATTCATGGTTTCTGTACTGATGAAGACTCCTCCTAGTCGACTAAAGGACGGTAGCATTGACCTCACTCATCATAAAAGGCTTTTGAAAGACTGGTGCCTGATTCCCAACAGCCACTGATCAAGATTTTAGTTTGAGCCCTATCTAGATTGCCTGTTAACAGTTGACGGTGCCGTCATATACCTGCTTCAATGAGCTTTCACCCATCTATACAGGGAGTGCTGTCAAAATTAGCTCCTTTAATTTTTCCAGTACCTTTCACACCCTTCGCCTGCTCTGCTAAAGAAAAGATGAATGTCACACAGGTTAATACTACTCTGTACCTCTGGACTTTAGGTACAACAAAGAGATTTACCACCTAGAGAAGTCCTCCATTGACGCTGCAGATGTTGAATGCATCAGATGCTCCTTGCGAAGGCTCCAGTCCTTGCATTTGGCACTATGCTGCAGATGTTTTGAGTCTGTGGTGGCCATTTTCTGCACTGGGGCCAAAAGCTGAGGATGGGCGACACCAAAACATTCAATAAATTCATTCATACAACCAGGTCTGTGCTCAGGGTGGAGTTGGACACTCTATTTACAGCAGTGAAGAGAAAGAGGATGTTGTCAAAACTCCTTTCCATCATAGACAACTTCTACCACCCTCAGTATGTTTATTCACAGAGTAATATTGACAAAAACTCGCAGGAACTCGGAGCAGGTTTGTGGTGGCGTCAACATTTACAGGATTGGCTCCATATCAACCCTTTGAGCCATTCTGTTTCCACTGAAGGACCCAACAATTTCAACCTTGTTGTTAACTCAGAGTGTTCCAAAACAACGCATAGAAGTCTGGCTGCTGGACAAATCTGCAGTCCCATGAGCAAATAGGAAATATAATCAATGGAGGGTTTAATATGTTAGCACTTTTTGTAAAATTTACACTGTTGATAGCAATGAGGACATTGAAAGGGCAGAAAAGAGCTCCTTAGATGTGGTGACAATGGAGTGGGTACTTTTTATAACCCAAAACATCCCTTAAAGAGATGCTACAGGGGACCTTCTTGCAATCGGGACCTGTACAAAGTTTCAGGCCACTCTTGACAGTCTGCAAGTTCTGACTATGGAAAACAACCTAAAACCCTCCACCAAATATCACAGAAAGCGTTTTCTCGCTGTGGCCATCAGGCTGTGGATTTTTTTATTTTCTTTCATGACATTTTTTTATTTAAGGTTCTAGTATCCAAAATCTTTGCAACATAACAAAAAAAAAACTTATTATCATGTTCTCGTTGTTGCATTTCTGAATGTGATTAATGTTCAGAAGTGAAGGTCAAAAATACGAGCACTGAAGCAGCTCCTGAAGGCACCACGTCAGACCTCGGACAGGACGGTTGGTAACCTAGCAACCTCAGGCGCTCTGCTCCGGGTCGCTGGAGTTCAGCTCTAGGTTTCATTAGCTTTATCTACAGTGTCACTAGTTTTTTCCTCCTCCAAACATCATGGACGTTTCGCTTGAGGCACAGACCAAACCTCTGGCCGTCTTGTCCGCCTTCAGCTACATCCCTCCACGACGAAAAGAACCAAAAGAAATGACCTACTTTAACAGAAGCTCAAAGGTAACACTGGAGGTGGAATTTAGCTGCTGTGCTAATTTAAGATAATCTCACTGGTGGCTAGCTAGTTAGCTTTAGCATTTTACCTCAACTTATTACAATATCACAACAGACAATATTCAGTTGAGTTTCCCCACGGAGACTTTTACCTGCAACTATTTTTTTTTTTTGGTAGAGGAGGCAAAGAGAGTTCAAGAAGTTAGTGAATGCTACCTGGTTAATGCATGACAGTTTGCCAGTGATGATATGATATATACACGTATCACAATATAAAGTGTGTAGGAGGAAATTACAAACCTTTTTTTGTTTTGTTTTGTTTTGAAACCCGAACCCAAAGTCATTTAAATGGTCAACCACAGCACTGTTCAGAGCTGCCACTGGTAACCACTAGTTTAAATTAACTAAGTACATTTACTCAAGTACAATACATAGGTACAATTCGAAGGTACTTGTACTTTGCTTGAAGAGTCTGGTTTTGTGGTAGGTCTACTTCCTTCTTCAACTCCACTATATTTCAAAGGAAGCACTTTTTACTCCTCTACATTTATCTGACAGCTATAGTTACTTGTTAAGAGTGCAAACAAACAAACCTATCGTGATATAATAAAATATTTAAAATACAATGATACAGAAAATGAAGTCATGCGGCAGTATGTACAATTGTTTAAATCAGCTCTACCTCTGTCAGGTACAATATCTGAATGCTGCTTGCATGTTTAATTCATACTCCAGTCATTGATTTAACTCCTAAAAGCTCATCTCTGTGTTAAAAGTTGCATATTATGTTCTTTTCCCAAAAAGATAACCCCTTCCTGCCTTCAAGTGGCTTAGATAAAGTCACAGTTTCTCTCTCCACCTCCCGTCTGCTACTCCATGCAGCTTGAACACACCAGCTCACCTGCGGCTCTACTCAAACACTAAAACTGCTTCATGCTCTACAATGGCAAGTTGCAGTGTTGGATTAATTCAGTCATCTGTGTTCAAAATGTACACCAATTCAAAGGAAGAATGATGATGCAGGAAGTCCCACCCTGCAAGTAGACAGGACTGGTACATCACATTTGTTACATATGAAACCCTACAAATCTGAATTGATGTTTTGGAGATTTTTTATGTATACACTGAAGTTTTGAAGTGGAAATGCTCAGCCATGGTGACTGCTTATTTCGCTCAACTATCCATCCATCCATCCATAGATGGCGTGAAGGCAGGGGCCACCCTGGACAGGTTGCTAGTCTATCACGTGGCTACACTTAGAGACAGACAACCAAGCACACTCACATTAACACCTATGGACAATTTAGAATCACTGATTAACCTCACCATGTTTTTGGACTTGTGGGAGGAAGCCGGAGAACCCGGAGAGAACCCACGCTGCACGGGGAGAACATGCAAACTCCACATAGAAAAATTGTTCAACTAGCATGTATATATATATATATATAAAACACCATATGGACATATGAACATGGTAAGAAACTTGATTTTCACTGGAAGGGCTTGTTGCTGCATCAGTAATAATGTAAACACAAAAAGAACACTGACAGTCCAGTTTGGTGTGTAATATGTCCTTTCACTTTAATACTTTAAGTACACTTGGTTGACAATATGTACTTTGGTGATGTAAGATTTGGAGTGTATAACTTTTACTTGTAACCAAGTGTTTTTTTAGATAACTCTTTGCTACTTTAACAGTGGTTAGCACTGTTGCCTCGCAGCTAGAAGATCCTCGATTTGCGTTCCAGTTAGGATGCCTCTCCCTCTCCCTCTCCCAGTGCAGTGTGGGTTCTCTCCTCTCTCTTCTTTCCTCCCACAGTCCAAAAACACGCTGAGGTTAATACGTGTGAATGTGAGTGTGCTTGGTTGTCTGTCTCTCTGTGAGTGATAGACTGGGGACCTGTCCTGAGTCAGCTGGGATAGGCTCCAGCCCCTCGGTGATGAGGATTAAGCAGTGTATAGATGATGGATGGATGGTGTACTGGGAGTAGTGGTAGTAGTAAAGTCTGACAGCAGCAGGAAGGAGCAACCTGTGGTATCTTTTTGTCACAAACTGCTGGTGAAGTAGCCAGTCACTGAAGGAGCTGCCCAGTGCTGTTAGAGGGTCCTGCACGAGGTGGGACAACAAGGATGAAAGTGAAGCCATCGTCCTTCTGTCACCCACCACCTCCACTGGGTGGAAGCGGCATCCTGACAAGACCA
>NW_007578757.1:104491-116751 GCF_000690725.1 Stegastes partitus
CTTGTTAAGTCTCTTCTTGTCTGCTGTAGAAATCTTGCTGCCCAGCACACCATGGCATAGAAATGGCTGGTGTCAACACAGAGTTAAACAAACAAACAAACAAATAAAAAACCTCAGGAGCGCTCCCTACCCTCCAAATGACCTGAGTATCCTCAACATAGAGTCTGCTCTGTCCTTGGTTGTGGAGTAAATTGGTGTTGTCAGACTAGTAACATTTATTGTTCAGGGGAATACCCAGGTTATGTCCATTCCCTGGATGTTCACTGGTGTTTGCTTAGTGTGTTTGCAGTCCACCATCAATTCTTCGGTTTTCCCAGCATGACCTAGATACCTGTTCCACCACTGCTGTTGCCTTTGGTTCCACACAGAATGGCTTATAAAGGATCCTCTTCTGTGAGTGGAAAGTCTTTGAATGCTAAACTCTGTCTGTCCTTCGGTAGGTTCCAGATGTCTCCACCTATGACCAGGTGTTCCACCAGGCTGAGGGCTATGATATGAAACTGCACCGGGATGACAGGAGGCATTATAGGGGAAGAGGACTTAACGTAAATGAGGAGGTGATAAACACATTTTAATAAATATTTTAGTAACTGTTTTATTTTGGTGAGTTATTAAAAATGTAGATCTTTTACGGATCTAAGGTTTGTCTTTGACTTCATTTTATCCTCTGTTGACTGTTATGGCAATCACATTCAATGTTTATTTAATCAGTAGCAGTAACAGCAGTTATACATATCACCAACTGCTTTAGGCAAGGTAAAATTCCAAACCAATATGTTTATGATGTAATTTTGACAAGTTTCATTTCTAATAAATGAGATACACAATTCATTTTTTACTAGTGGAAATGCCAATTGTAGCTCTGTAGCATCATTAAAACTAAACTTTTACCACTGACTATGGTTTAGACCCAGTTTCAGATATCTTAAATTCAATTTTACACTTCAGAATTCTCAGTCGCACATCCATAATATAATTTTTTTGTAGTGCCAATTTTATGTTACTTCTACTATTATCTACAACTCAATTCTCACATGTCAAAATGTTAATTATGTTTGTCAACAATTAAATTCTCACTTACAGATAGCTTACAACTTATAAATTTAAAGATATCATAAAACAAATGATAGATATCTGAAATGCAGCTCTGACTTGTCAAAATTAAATTATTGATCAAAATTAAATTATTGATTTCAGCTTGGAATTGTTACGAGTAAGAATGTCACTTCATATACCTGAAATGAAGATGTGAATTACTGAACATTATATTTGAACTAACTATTATGTTTAAGATATTTACAATTCCACTTAGTCAACATTAAATTTTAGATATTAAAATGGAATTTCCTTTGGACAAAATGTCATAGTAGATATCTTCAATGATATATATCTGAAATGTCGGAAGTGCTTTGTCGGATGTATTGTAAATGGAGTTTACTTTTCTTTAAATCACACTACCTTTTCAGCTTGTTGAAATTCAGTTGTAGATAGTCGAACTGTACTTTGTACATGTGAAAATGTGTGTTGTAACAAGTCACATAAGTTTTATCGATAACCCATCTAGCAATTAAACTATTTAATGTCATAACATAATATTTTGACGTGTGAAAATGTTATCATGACTAGTGAAAATGAAATTACTACCAGTCAGCTGTGCTGATTAAATGTTAAAAGGCCTGCAATGTAAGTTACTGTAGCTTCTAAAGAAAGCCTGCCAGGCTTGGAGATACAGTTTGTCAGTAAAATGAACTAAGAAATACACAAAATGAACTATCCAGAGAACTGTTAAAGTAGCACATTTTTCCGCAAGCTAAAGCATGAACAAGATGAAACATCTCGTTGCCACAGACATGTATGCATTAAAATTCATGGGCTCAGACATGAAATCACACATACCTTTGATTAAAATCATCCTCTCCTTTTGATCTGACCCAGCACTGAACCTACTACGCTATCAGGAATGTTGTGATATTATGTTCCCCACTGGAGGTAACATGCTGAAAATGACTGCGTTGTTTTTATGGCCATTAACCTGTAATGTAATCAGAAACAATGTTCCAATCTTACAAATTTGATCACATTACGTGATCAAGCTTACATTCTTGAGCCTTCATACTTGCGAAGGTTGCTTTGCATGTGTGGTGGCCTGAGGCATGTACAAACATACAGTAGGTATCGTGTAAAAGGGCACCTTAATTGTTAGTTCAATGGATGCATTTGTTCGTTTCTTCTTTTCCAGTAATGACGTCAGTGGATGTTGCCTTATAGCACTGACCACCTACACACTTGGCACACAGACCACATATCAGTACATTACAAGCATTATCACTCCTCTCAGCTAACAAATCACCATCACCGCTGTTCCTGTGCACCTTCAGCAGCCTGTGAATTCTTGCACATACGTTTTCAAGCTTTAGATGATACGGGAAATATGGCTTTTGAAGTGTTTCATGGATGGAAATGTCAGTATATTGTGAAATTGACTTCGAAAAGAGCATATATTTAAAATGTTCCATATTTATAACATTACCGTTAACGTTTTCCACCTTGTGGGGCTGACATACATCTCTGAGTTTTATGACATTTGTTTATGGCTCCTTTTGAAGTTGTTTCATCTCCGTAGAGTAATTATTCATGTCAAGAAAACTAGCTCACAGTGAGTTTCTGGGTCACTGAAAGCAGAGAGGGTGGTGAACAAAGCAGCAACACACACTGCTGAGCTTGTAATTACAGTGAGCTGAGTGGTTGGCTGTCAGGGTTGGTGACAGCTCCTACTGAATTGGGATGTTTCTGTTCCAGAGTTCACATTTGAAGATGAATTTAAAAAACTATTTATTGAACTATTCAGAGGATAATGGCAGTGTGTTGTTTTTTTTGTTGCTGTTTCATCTGAAGCTCATGAAAATATAAACACAGTGGTGAATCTCACGGAGCTAGAAGCAGGTGACGCCTGTTCTGCAGATACAGTATAGTTAACCTGACCTCCCTGAAGTCAGAGGTTCCCAGTGTTGCTGGAAAAAGCTCACAGAGACACACTGCTGAGCTGGATAATAATAAGCAACACATACAGAGCCTATAAAAAGAGTTTACCTATGTTGTTAGTTCACTTCTTCATTGCTTTTTAACTTTAAGTAATGGTCAATATAATGAAGCTTTTTTGACAAGAATTTATTCAAAAGAATTTTTTTGGTCTGATGAGACTAAAATTCAGCTTTTTGCCCATCAGACTACATGCTATGTTTGGCTGTCACTAAACACTGCACATCATCACAAACGCACCGTCCCCACAGTCAAGCATGGTGGTGGCAGCATCATGAAGATAATGGAGATGCTTCTCGGCAGCAGGACCCAAAAGGCTTGCAGGGGTAGAGGGTAAAATGATAATGCAACAAAGTATAGAGAGTCGTGGAGGACAACCTGATCCAGTCTGAAAGAGAACTGTGCCTTGTGAGAAGATTTGTCTGATACAAAGCAACACAGAAATGGTTTAAAGACAACAAGGTGAATGTTCTGTAGTGGCCAAGTCACAGCCCAGACCTCAATCCAAAATGGTATGACACTGTGGCTGAACTTGAAAAGTGTTGTATGGGGCAAAAATGACCTTCACGCTGTCAAAAAAGTCAAATGAAATTGACCGTGATGAAAACTTCCAGAGGGTTGTATAGGCTTGTATATTTCCATTTTCCATTCCACAGCTAATAGTTAATTTTTTGTTGACAATTTTCTTTTGTGGCTGTATCGTTTCCTTTCATGTAGAGCCATGAGGAAGTGGTAAAATGAATCACAGAGGAGAGTGGAGAGTGACTTTAAATGTGGTATAGAGTAGAGGAATAACATGTAATAAATGTACTGGCCTGCCAGGAATTCAACCAGCGACTCAGTGCTCAAAGGCATTTGCACTCATGTGGTATGAGCCCTAATGGAAGAGATGCTTTTACATCACAATCACATTTTTAAAAAAAAAAGACAATACCACAAGAACAAAAATTTTGGTTGTATTATTTATGTCTTAAAGCCCCCTCATGTGAGAGTTTTTTTCAAACCTCGTTCGAAAGCAGAAATATTTATTTTTTTGACTATCTAACTTTGATACACACGGATGACTTCTTATGGGTTAAATCACTGGCCAGAGAAGGACTTTAACAAGCGGTAAACGAAAGGAGAAATATAACCATTTAATAAGCGGATGTGACAACATTTGCCAGCAAATTCGCTAAGTGATGGTAAATGTTATTAACATAATAAGTAAGCACAACTCCATCTTTGAACATCATTATTATAATTATTGTATACACTCACTGACCACTTCATTAGGTACACCTGTGAAATCTGGTGCAGCTCTGCCAGAAATTCCAATTGTATGAAGCTTCTGCATTTTCAGTTTTTGTGGCAAAAATGTGCGAATTCTGCTTCATGTGTATTACAGAGGTCATCATGAGGGGTGGCGGTGATGCATTGAACTTAAAAGAGCTCCTAATGTTTTGTGCTCGTCCTCTATGTTAATGAGATGGACAATAAATTACTCACACTTTAACATGTAATGCAGTTCAGTAAACCACCACCACCCACTGTGCCTTCAGTAATAAATATAAAGTACATGACAACAGGACTGTGCATGATGTATTTTCCCGAAGCCTTTACTTATTCTTCCAGACTCCTTCAACTGTGAAAAATATGAGCAATATGAGCATCACAACTAGCTCAGCTTCAATACTTACTCCACTTTCTCCCTGCCTTGTTGTCCTCCTCCCTCCCAGGAGAAGTCCAGAGCTGTGCCGGTGTTGTCCTCCTCAGTATACGGCCGTCGCCCTGCCATCGACCGACCCGGTCAGCAGTACGCACGTGTTGCTTGCATTAAAGCCGAATTCTTCATGAAAAATGGAATCATCTGGAATATGGCAGAAGGGTACGGATCAGTGGCCCCCATTTGAAAGCCTGACGTATCGCAGCATGAAATGAAAGTGTTTGTTCTCGCTGTGAGGGCTTTGAATGGTGAAGCAGTGTTGCAGTGTGAAGATTTGGAATAAACCAAACTTTTCAACTGTCATTTATTCAGATGACATTTTAATATCATATATTACTGTAACGTGCACTGGTTATTAGCAAGACAATAGGTATTTTTAGTGAAATGGTGTGCTGCCAAAAGATCATGAAGAATACATTAGAAAATATGGAGATCGTGACATTTTCCATGCAGCTCAAGCTTCATTTTCTCATCTGAAATCAGTATGAATGTGATTTGAAGGTTCGGGTGATACAGACTATGAATCATAAACTATCTTCCAGTTATTGCAGCTGAATATTCCACATGATAGCAAAGATCGGAGTGTTTGGTTTTCTGGTTGTGTCTTCAGTATAATGGCTGCTTTCATGAAGTCTAAATGTCCCGGCTGTCAGAAATAATTTAAATTCTTGAACCGACTTCATACAGAGCAAACCGCTCTCTAAAGTGTACATTTGAAACACCTGCTGGCCAGTTTCAGGTACTTTGGTGATCACATAAACAACCTTCTCTTGTGAAAGTAAATTTTAACTCCTTTCATTATATATAAAAGCAGAAACTCAGACAAATATGTTTAACAATAATATAAGATGTAAGTTTTCAAGAGGCCTACTGAAAGACTCCATTTGTTGGTACAGCAATTTGCACTGCATTGCCTGTATTTGATCTCTTACTGCTGATTTTCTGTCACCGTCGCCTCATGTGAATACATTTTTTGTACCTCACTAACCTCTTTCATGGATTCTTTTTGTGTATAAATTTGGAACCCACACAACTGAGACCAGCCTCTTACATAATAGGATATTGTTGAGTGCAGACATCTCTCATTTGCTTCTGCCTTTGTGTTTCAGCAGAAATAGACCTTTTATTTTTTGAAATGATGCAGCATTTCAAGCTGTTTGCTGTGAGAACTGCAGTGTTTATTTAAGAGGACTCAGAGCCAAAGCATTTCAAAGTCAGAATGAGAGAAAAACAGCCGAGCACAACACAACCGTTGTCATCCACGCTGGTGTTTTGTCACTGAATGCTTTATAAAACAACCGTTTCACATCTCAAACAGAAGTCCTAAAATAAATATAGCTTATTGGTGCTTTTCAGCTGGACAACCTTTATCAAAACTACATGAGCTTGCTATAGATTTCACATTCTGCAAGAAAAATAATACACAAGTTCTATGCTTTTTTCACTTCCTCTGTTTAATGGACAGAATCGAAGGTCAAATGAGCACAAATACAAGTAAAGTTGACAAGTGGCTTTAGAAAGGCCTTATTTTGTATTTAAAGAAATTGTTTGACACTTTGGAAAATATGTGTATTTGCTCTTTGGCAGAGTTACATGGATCTATCCTACCTGTTCTTTTTTTTTTTTTTTAAAGCTATAATTACAATATAATTACAATTTAACAGTAAAAATTCTAAAAACAACAATTTCTATTACGTTGATTTATGTAAATTATCTCAGATGTTTCCAACAACGTTCAAACCCAGAGAGCTGCAGAATTTTATCATCATCTTCTCATTTAACGCTTCATCTGAACGCATGAAAGTATTGTGAAATACACGACTGCTTTAATAAAACTCCCAGCATGCTGTTAAAGATACTGTATGCACTGTCAAAATATAGACTTGTAATAATAATGTGTTCTGGGCTTTTGATGGCGACACTAAATCTGCCAACTGTAAACCTGCAGCGTCCCTAATGATATTACCAGCTCTATTGTAAGCACATCCTGTAAATGTTTACAGTGTGATAAGTCTTTTATGGTGCACTTACGCCGCGAGCACTAAAGCAAAGACACACAGACAGAGGACGCCAATTTATATACAAATGTTTAATGAATAACAAAAGGATGGCAGTGAACATTTACACACATGCTGTTGGTTCGGTTCCAGATGGATTATAAAAAAAGAAACTTCTATGTTTTCCTCTTGGATCCTGTGCCTGAGTCCACCTGCTCGAGTGGGACACAAACGCAGCTCTAAAGCTATAAATACAAATCACAGGTTTTGGCAAACTACCCATCACGCTGGCAATTTGTTGGCATCAACAGCTCTATATGACAATAAACTATTCTAACATCCATTTGGAATGAAATGGAAACAAACTGGCTCACACTGCCAACCAAGCAGAGATTTTTAAAAAAGAAAAAGAAAAAAGAGAAAAAAATAAGTTCGGCAGGCAGCTCAGTTTGCTCAAGTTTAAGGCTCTGAAGCACTGCAACACCGGCATGGGCAATTAACTCCACACCACTACTATTGTACAGACGGGTGACTGCGGTCCTTGAGAGCTGCACTAATTTAGCAAACCTCTCTTTAGTCAGGCACTCCTTTAGACGGTGAAGAGACTCCTTGGAGCGAAGTCCTTGTTACACTTGAGATGTGAAAACCATCCAGAGTGCAGCGTTGAAGGACCGTGCTGTTGCACCTCGGTCCTGATCTACATTGTGTTGCTAAGGACAAAAGTGGTTTTCGACGAGTGTCTATCCATTGTACTGCTGGCTTCTGGTAATGGGCTTTACTTACAGAGCATGACAAATCACTTCTATGGCCACTTTGAGTGTGCAGTTCTGTTCTCGAGTCCATTCGTTCAGTTAGTGTGACGTGCTCAAGGCATCACAGTCCCTTGAGACAGCGATCGGGTCATCTCTGTGTGAACAAAGTAGGTCTTCAGCTCTCCTTTGCCCTTTACGTTGATGATGCCACGACATGAACACATGTACCCAAGTGTTGATAAGATACGACTCGTCTCCTCTGTTACCTAGAGAAGGAAGAGACATGGCTGGAATCACTAATGTACTTTACATACTGTAAGAACGTGTAGCTGTGCTTTGTAAAACGTCCCACCTGTATTTTGCCGAGCACCCCAGTGGTCTCCATCCGACTGGCCACATTCACACTGTTCCCCCAGATGTCGTACTGAGGCTTCTGGGCCCCAATTACTCCCGCAATCACTGGTCCATGGTTTATCCCTAGAGAAAATACAAACAGACAAAGCATATGGCTAATCTTTCTGATTAATTACACTTCATTAATTTTGATTTCGGCTAATTAACTGACAAAAGCAAATGTGTGCCACGTTCGTGTTCTCACCAATACGGAGTCTGAAGTCATTGAAAGAGTGCTTGTTGATGACGTCCAGCTTCCCAACGAGGGCGAAGGCAAACTCCACCATCGTGCCTATGTGCATGTACTGTCTGTCATGTTCCTGAGGGAAACACATTTTTAAACTCACCCCACTTAATGGAGACTGCTCTAACTTATGTACCTTTACTGAACGTGCACGAATAGTTGGCTCCAATGTAACGGAAGTGCAACATAATTATCCATAAGTACAGTGTTACAACTACACCTCTGACATTTATAATAAACCAAACCATTTGAAAATCAGTACAAAATTAAGCAAGTTATGGTTATTTAAAAAGTACATGCACCACTACAACACAATGTTATAGGTGAGCGAGCTGACCGTGGCAAGATGGCCGCCAGTGCGGACGAGACATCTAGCTGTTATTATACATATCGATGGGAAGCACCACCACCTCACCATTTCTTTTCCTGGCCTTATTATCTGTGAGCGATACAGATTCTTAACTGAGGAAATGTGTTAAATTTGCAAACTATTGCGCTTTACATTCGAAATGCTACGCAGTTTTAGTCGTACAAACGGTGTGTTTGGTCGGGATTTGCTGCCAAATCCGTTTTACAATGCTGGTGTTGCAGCTGATAGAATACACATTAAATAATTAATTAGTCTATTGGTATTTATCAAAGAAAATGTTTCTTTAATGTGACAGTAACATTGGTTTCACTTTGATTTGTCTAAAAGCTAAAGTGAAATCCTTCATTATATGACAATACCAGATCTAAATGTGCTTCTTCAGTATCATTTTTGGGGTTTCAGGGAAGTTTAAAAGCTCTTATGTGCAGCTGTCATATTAGAAATAAGCAGCTGAGAGTTACCGAGTGGTAAAATAAATACATTAACTTACACGATTACCTATTTCCTACCAGCTTTTTACTGTTATGAATTCCTATATTCCTTATACCATTCCATTCTAACAACCTGTTCCTCTTTACTGACGTAGTCATCAGTTCATTTTGTGCCGAACAATTCACACAAATCAAATGACACGTCAAACCCTTTTAGAAAGCGTAAACAGCCTGATGTAGAAAACCTGTGCCAACAAAAGTTGAGAACCATTGTTTCTATACCCATCATCTCTGACTGGAGTTTTAGGTTTTGTCAAGCCAATGTCAAGAAAGCCTGGTTCTGTCAAATTCATAGTATATCCCTCCTGTGTGTCTCCAGTGTATTTACTGTCCAGTCCTCCTTGTTAGTTGTTTGTCTATCTGATTATCTGTATTGTCCCTGGGTCTTTGCTTTTGAAAATATTCTTTTTCAAGCTTCTTGACTTGAAACGAGTCAAAGTCTGAAGACAGACTGACAGTTACTGTTAATTAGCCGGCTAACAACGGCGGATACAATCAGTCTGCAACAGCTGTCGTCTCAGAAAATCTACAGTTGTCAGCTAGAAGTAAGAAACCTGCTTTTGTCTACCTCTGAGTGAATTAAACATCTGTTACATTTTTTTATTTTTTTTTAGAATCTTGAGTGATAAATCTGCCACTTTTACCCCTTTTAACTACATGTGCTAGAATGGAAAACAAAGCATTAAGGGGGGGAGGAAGCTGCTCAAACGGTCAATTTCTGCTCGTCGAGTATCTCTTTTACAAAACACTGTGCTGCCACATTTCTGAATGATGATCTCATTTGCTTATGGTGACTGCACTGATGTATTCAAATGTGTGGTAATGAATCACTCATGCATGAATGACATGTTTAGCAGATTCTATAGAGCTAAACCACAATGCCAACAAATCTATTCGAACAGCAATAAATACTGCTGCTTAAGCTTCATCCTTCAAATGAAAAAAATCTTGCTATTACTATTTAGGCTCTCTGAATTGGGGCTGTCCACGTGTGTCACCTCGCCGTGTGACACCGTGACATGTCTGTGCGTGTGCATGTGAGTGAAAGCTTGCCTGTGCACACTCTGGTCCTGGCGTCACATTGAGTCCAGTCGCAGCCATGTAGGTGCTGCCAATGGTCTTTATCTTCTCCACTCCGCTGAACTTCGGCTTGGACAGCAGCTGTGGGTGCGTGAGGAACACAGCGCATAACGTGACCACGAGCAGGAAATAACTGCAACTTGACTGATGTATCTGTCAACTGATATTCAACCAATGTTAGCCATATATATTGTCGGATATGAATTTTTTTTTGACAGAAACCAAGGCAGAAGAAAAAGATGCTCAGGCTAGTTTAAAAACGGCATCATCACATATTTTGTCCAGCAGAGTGCGCTCTAACTCGACTGCAATCTGCTTGTAAAGTGTGATATCAGGTGTTATAACACAATATTTCAAACGCTAGCTTTTCACAATCGCTTCTTTTCTTTGTGAGACACCATTGAAGGTTAAGAAGGACGACTGGAATAGCATCTAGGTGGTTTAATCAAAGGTAGAGTCCAGGCATCAGTTGTATCACATGGCCAGACCTTTCTACAAAGTGCTGTGTCTGAACTGGAGAATGGTCTGGCTACTACAGGGGGGAAAAAAATGATCGAACGAATGACAAGTGTCTTGGGCAGCGCTAAACCGAGGATGTGGTGGCGATGTCCCTTGGGAGGCGAGCACTGTCATAAAAATGTCTAATTCATCAAAAGAACAAAGCAGACCCACTGAATTGCACACTCTAAATCCTTGAAAAAACTTTACGTTTTTAGCGTGTAAGCTGTCGATTGCAGGTAGTTTCTCATAGCGACTGGGATTTTGAAAGTGTTGATAGCAGAAAGGAAAGAGAAGCCACGAGAAACGTGAAATGGCAAGCTACAGTCTGCATCTAGTTAGTCTGACTAAAGCAGATTTATAAGGTGAGTTACAGTTTAGCAGTAAAGGGACATCTAGATGTGTCATGTTTTGGCTGAGATGTTTCTAAGAAAACAAAAACGAAATGGGAAGTTTTTTAACTTTAGCTTTGGACGCAAATTAATGTGAAAAATGAAATATTGTAGCTGCCAGGATTTAGACCAGGGGTGTCCAATCCTGGTCCTCGAGGGCCTCGATCAGGATCGTTATCAGGCTTCTGCAGAGCTTGATGATGAGCTGATCATTTGAATCAGGTGTGTTGGAAGAAGGAAACATCTAAAACATGCAGGATTGTGGCCCTCGAGGACCAGAGTTTGACACCCCTGATTTAGATGGTCAGGGAAATGTGGCTAGTTAACATATCACAGCAATCAGCACTGTCTGCAGCACATGTAACAGAGTACACACCACAGCTGAGCAGACGGCGGTGTGGAGTCAATGAAATACATTACTGGAAAGTTAACCACTGATGTGATTATTTTTACTTTCAACATAACTCTAACATGTACTTTATATATAAGAATATCAGTGGATATATCAGGTTCTACATTTTTTTACTACCTAAAATCGGTGCCCCAAAAATCCAGTAATGACTTACATATTTTACACATATTTTTTCGCTTCCTCTCCTTCTTTGGAACATAGTCACCCAGTGTGAATGCTACTCCAAAAAACAGCAGGAAATGTTTTTTTTTTTCCTTCACATTATCAGACAGCCAAGGACTATCAATACGAGAGGAGTTTACCTCATCAAAGTCTGCTATGATCTCGTTGAGAAGACGGAGGCACTCCAGTCCTTCCTTATTGACATCAGACTCGGTGTAAAACTCTTTGAAGTCAGGGATGGAGGCGAACATCACACACACCGACTCGTACGACTGATGATAAAGGTCCTGATAACAAGCGAGAAGAAGATAACAGCCGAATGCGTTGAATCGATCGAGCAGAGTTAAAGAAGAATGGTCTGCGGCTTCAATGAGTCTGAAAAAAAATCCATGAGCTGAATACCTTCCGCTGAACAATGACACTGATTCTTTGAATAAATAGGAAGAAACTTTAATTATCTCTGCAGGGACACTGGGTCACCGCAGCAACAACAGTACCAGCATTTATCAAAAAAAAGAAGGAAGAACAGAGCAGTTGTGGTGAAGTATAAGAAAGGGAAATACGTTAAGCAAGTAGGCCAAGTTTATTACAACAAGAAATGTGAAATATGTTCATTAAGCTACACTGGCAAAGAAAATAATGCACACACATTACAAGTAAAGAAACAAGAGAAGATAATAAAGCAGACTATTGGCTTTTTGGGAGGAGGGTCTAGAAATGTGCCA